>NC_137024.1:13906861-13954221 GCF_032717465.1 Coenobita brevimanus | reverse complement strand
ACATCCACACTTATAAACCACCTCCTTTAATTTGGAATTACTGCCGCTTGAACACCACTAATATTGCACTAATACCATCACACCATCACCGGAGCCACCGCAACAGCAATCTATACCACCAGGACCTAACACCAGATACTCACATGAAACGACGGCACTGATAAACACCTGCACTGACTTAGAGTTTATGTTGTCTTAACACTAATTAATACCGTATGCACAATTCACTACACCACCTGTCACTCCACATCACCGCTCACTCCTACCCCTGGCTTAGATGGATCTGTAGAATAATTCTTTAACGGTTTATATTGGACATTATTCAATAACCCAATGACTCATTTGTATTTTTGTTTGGTTAATGTAGGTGTGGTGTACCGGAAATACATCTGTATTATTGTTAATAATGCACTGTGTGTGTACAGCCATGAACAAAAGCTAGCCGACATTTCTTCGCTATCATTGTGTCATTCCATCCATATTTCTCATTCTTCTTTTTTTGTTTTGTTTTGACATACGACAGGAGTGGTCCCTCCATCTCACACCCTTTTGTTGTGTGTTTGGCAGTGCTGACACATTAGTAGTTTATTTAACACCTTCCATTGCTAAGGGCTGGCAGAAAAATGTCGGCAAACTTTCCATCATCTTTGTAAATAAGAACTAACATTTAAATATTTGCCATGATTAGTAAAGCTAACATAAATATTGTACGACAGGCATTAAAAAAATAATATAGCTATCTAGAGAGCTTTTCATGTTTTCGACGGTACGTGTTCGCTCACGCTGATGCTTTCCTTACATAAAGAAAGACTGCAATATTGTAATCGTGCATTCTAACCCATGCCTCGGGTCCGCTAATACGGAACTTTAAACTTGACTGTAGACAGTTTCAGTGAGTTAAATGTAATGACCAGTCGTAAGCTGAATTGATTTAAAATTATCGTTATTTTCATATCAAAACGGTGATCGTAATTTTTTTTTTTTTTCAGTCTTGGTTACTTATAGCGTCTCTGGCATACAAAAATTGTCTGACCTCAGCTGAAATGAAATGCAAAGTAGGTAACTAACAGTGAAAGGTTTAATACAGCCATTTGTCGCTCTTTTCAAGACACTGTAATATGCATGACAGCCAAGCCTGGGCAGGTGTAAAAATCATTTATCATCCTCATCATCATCCTGACCTCCTTTTCCCAATATAAAAAATGAAATCACAGGAACATTCACCCAGGACCATAATATAAGGTTAGGTGCCCCTCCCCGGAAAAGAACTAACTAAAAAGACAAACAACAAGCCTTGGACAAGGACTGATCAAAAGATGACGACCAAGGACCTGGACAAAGGACATGGTAATTGGAACGTGGAATGTAAGAGGAGCGAAGGATGAGGTGAAAGAGAGAGAGATTGTCCAGGTGCTTGAGGGAGTTAAAGTTGGATGTATGCGGAATAACTGAAACCAAATGGAGAGGTGAGAGTGGGAGAGAGTGGGAATATGGATTGCGTATACAGTATGTCCGGGAGTAGGTGAGAATGAGAGGGCGAAAGAAGGAGCAAGGGAGAAGTTGTGAGTAAAAGATGGAAGAAGAGCATGAAAGAGTATGGATCAGTTGGGCCAAGGATTGTGGGTAAGATTGAAAGTTGGAATACAAATGTGGGCGATTGTGTGTGTGTATGCGCCAGCGCAAGATCTTGCAAGCAGAGTGAGAGAAGAGTTCTGGACAAATGTGGAAGTGTGCATGGAAAAGTTTGGAAGGAATGAGAGAGTGTGTTTTTGATCGGTGATATGAATGGTAAAGTAGGGAATGTGAAGGTGGATGGAAATAGTTGGTGAGTGGGGTGTGCCTACTGAGATAGATGAGAATGGCAGTGCGTTAGTGGACATTTGTGCTGGGAGGGGTTATGATAGCCAATACACTCTTCAGGCACAAAATGATCCACAGGTATAAATGGCCATTGATGAGAAGGGTGGGTGGTGAACTGAATGAAAGGAAGGCAATGATTGATTATGTGTGTGTGGATGAAAGAATGCAAAAACGTGTAATGGATGCAAGAGCTGTAGAGGTTAGGGGAGTGGACTTTCAATTCACTACTTGGTGGTGGCTAGAATCAAGGTCCATTTAGGATGGAGAAATTGAAGAAGGGAAGGACGGGAAGAAGGAGTATTTGTAAGGAGAGTGGAAAGGTTACAAGAGGATGAGAAAAAAGCAGAGTATAAGAGAGAAGTGGAGGAATTGATTGGGCAATTATGAATTGGAGCAGATGGGAGACGTGGAAGGTGTGTGCAGGATATTTACAGAAGAAATTTGTGCAGCATGTGGATGTGGTGTGTGGAATGAAGAGAAGACGGAGGGGTGTGTGCAAGGAACACCGTGGTGGAATGTGAAGAGGTGAGACAGGCTGTGGCACAAAAGAAGAAAGCATACAATGAATGGATGAGAAATAGGGGCGTGGAAGAAGTTGGAGAGGTGGAAGAGAGAGTTATATGTAGAAAGAAAGAGAGAGGTGAAAAGATTAGTAAGAGAGCGTAAGAAGAGAGCAGATGAGGAATTTGGAAGGAACGTTGACTGTAAAGTGGAGGGACTGAAAGAAAAAATGTTCTGGAAAGAGGTGAAAAGAGTAAGACAGGGTGGAAGTGAATTTAGCAGGGGAGTGAAAGATAAAAATGGTAGTTTACTAGTGGGAGAAGGGAGAAAAGGATCAGATGGAGAGAACACTTTAAGGAATTGTTGAACATAGAGGATGGAAGTAATGCGAGTATAAGTGGCTGGGGAATGGCTGGGAGAAGGAGGGAGGTCAGAAGACAGGAAGAAATCAGTAGGATAGAAGTTGTGGAAGCAATGAAGAAAGTTAAATTGGGGAAAGCCCCAGGAATTGATGGAGTGTGAGGTGAAATGTTGAAGTATGGGGAGAGATAGTAGTAGAATGGATGTGGAAAAATGTGCCTCCGGAATCCTGGCTTCTACTTCAAACATTTGTCTCTTTATAGTCAGGAACCTTAATCCGGGAAAGGGTGGCCACGGACAAACCGCCTCCATGCTACCTTGTCCACTGATAATATGCTACCCTCCCTCCAGCACACAAGACCTTCACTCGAGGGAAGTTTCCTCAAAGATATCCGCACATTTTTGAGCATATTTTTCTTTTATATATACTTTCCAGGTTTCTTGCCAGGTAGATATGTCTAATAACAAAATTTAATATTTTCCTAAATAATAGACGGCCTCATTTATGTCACCCATTCTGGATTGCATTAAGCCTCCTTTAGTCCACCTTTCACTGTTCCTAGTATCTGCCTCTACTACTCCTGTCCTTACTTCCCTTCCATTTCCTCTCTCCATTTTCTCTGCTCATCCTCTCTCTCCTTTTTATGTTTTTTACCTCATTTTTAGGACTGTAGTTCAAAGTGAGGTATATGGATGAAAATCGGAAAGATTGTGTGTGTGTGTGTGTGTGTGTGTGTGTGTGTGTGTGTGTGTGTGTGTCTAGGGCTATCGCTTTGGGTAGGGGTTGGTGCCTTTGATCTTTTTTTACTTTCTTTTGCTTTTTAAACCAAAAATTTCAAAAACCTCTGACCACAGGATTTAGTGATGGACATAGAGGAGAGGAACCTGCAGGGGATTCCACCTCAGTAGCCAGGAGTACTATTTCAGGCCTTGTGTGTGTGTGTGTGTGTGTGTGTGTGTGTGTGTGTGTGATAAACTAATTGTATCTATACAGGAATGAGTCAAGCTCTGTACTGTCCCGTGTCTTAAACCATATTTATCGTACATATCCTTAAATTTGTGAATTGTTTTGGCACACACTATTTCATTCGGTAGTGCATTCCACTGATCAATTGCTCTGTTTGGGAAACTGAATTTCCTTACGTCACCTTCTCTTCTTATGCAGTTTTTTGCAGTGTCCTCTTGCTTATGCTTCCCCATAGGTTAAGTAATCATTTGTCTGTTTTCTCCTTCCCTGGATATGCGTTTATATAACATTATCATGTCACCTTTTTCCTTCTCTCTCCTGTAGTGTTGGTAGATTCAGTTTATTTAGTCTTTTCTTTGTAGCTTAGATCCCTTAAGCTTGGTACCCATCTTGTAGCGGCCCTTTGAACTTTTTCAATCTTGTCTATGTGTTTTTTGAGATGTGGACTGAGACTACTGATGAATACTCCAGGGTTGGTCTGATGAATGATGTTATTATCTTTCTTAGCATGCCTCTTCATTTAGTGTGTATATGAACGCTATTCTCATGTTGGCAAGCAGCGTATACATGTTCCTGTACCTTCTCACTTATGTGGTCAGCCGGAGATAGTCTGTTATTGATAATCACACCTAGGTCCTTCTCTCTTTTCTGATGTGTGTAGGGTTTTATTTCCTTATGTATAATCCCAATCATGTCTTTTTCCACTTTTACCAAACTTGATTACATGACACTTGTCCACATTGAATTCCATTTTGCCATGTATTACCTCCATCTCATGAAGTTTATTTAATTCTTCTTGTAGCTCTTTACAAGAGTCTGTGTTAGTAATTCTCCTTTGTATTTTTGCATCATCTGCAAACATATTCAGATAACTTTCATTTCCAGTGTTACTGTCTATATCATGTATATACACTAAAAACATGATTGGTGCCAGCACTGAGCCCTGTGATACTCCACTAGTCACTTCTTTCCATGATGAGTAATTTCCCTTAGTACTGTTCTCATTTCTTTCTTTCTCATGAGAAAATCTTGCATCCAACAATACAGATTGCCTCGAATTCCTCCTTTTTGATGGTACAAGTTTCCATAAAAGTCTTTGACATGTGGTACTGTGTCAAATAAGCTTTCATGAAATCTAAATAGATACTGTCCACCCATCCTTCTCTTTCCTGTAATGTGCCTGTTACTCTGTCATAGTAGCTCAACAGATTTAGTAACACATGATTTTCCTTTTCTGAAACCAAAACTGTCTTTTCTGTTATCATGCTGTGTTCTTCTAGGCGATTTACCCAAGCTTTTCTTATAGGCTTTTCTAATACCTTGCTTACAACACTGGTTAGTGATACTGGTCGGTAGTTGAGTGGATTTTGTTTATTCCCTTTCTTGAATACAGGCCGGTTCCCACGAGCAAAATCGCGGCAGTTTTTTGCCGGAATTTGCTTCCCGGTAGAAATTCCGGCAACTTTTTTCGCCGGTATGGAGAGACTGACATGTCGGTCTTTTTTTTGTCGGAATCGGGAGAAAGTTGCCGGGCCGATTAAAATGGAAGCACCGAACAAGGCAAAGCTCTGGGAACGAAGACGAATTCGACATCGTTGTGTGATTACAGTACCACCATTTCGACTTCATCACGCGTGGCCAACACAAGTTTATCAATCATGCCTGCCGTTCTCCAGCAATCACAGTATCCCCCATCTGCGTATTTTGTTTTTTCAGTGAAGGGGTGTCACAAGCCCCCAGCAAGTGGTGGTACTGGGTCTTGTTAAGACCGGATCCACTCATTTAAAAGTTTGGGGGAACTCCTCCAAGCTGAGCTCCCTCACCAGCCTGTAATACACACTCTCTTCTTTTCTCCTAGACAGCCACGGACGAGTCCAGATGCGTGACGGCTCATCTTGAAGTAGAGAAAGTGCAAGTGCAAGGGCTGCACACCTGGTACGAGTACGGCGGTCCATCTTTGTTTGTAAACACTGTTGCCGCGTTCCTGCCACTCAGTCCCCGTACGTGTGAACACCTTTCCGGTAGAATTGCCGAAAATCGGCATTTTTTTTCCCGCAAATCGGCGAAAAAAGGCCGCGATTTAGCTTGTGTGAACCGGCCTTAAGGGGACAATCTTTGCTTTTCTTTCAAATATCAGGTAGTTTACCTTTTGGACTCAAGGATTTCTTGAAAATTAAAAATAATGGTTTACTTAACTCCTTTGCACATTCTCGTAGCACCCAACATGAAATTTCATCAGGACCATTTGCTTTTCCTTTGTCTAATT
The DNA here is from genome assembly GCF_032717465.1 of Coenobita brevimanus. NCBI lineage: Eukaryota > Metazoa > Arthropoda > Malacostraca > Decapoda > Coenobitidae > Coenobita > Coenobita brevimanus. The sequence continues at coordinate 13,948,267 of NC_137024.1, read as the reverse complement.
CATTTAGCTCCTCCTCCTGTATTTCTTTTTCTGATGTTTGTATATCTGGTAGCTCATTTGTGGGCATGCATGTTCCACATAATCCCCTCAAAATTATTTTCCTCTGTAAAAACTGATTGGAAATTCTTGTTTAGTGCTTCAAAAACATCCTTCTCTTGTGTATAGATGATTCCTTCGTCCGTAATTGATTGTATTATATCTTTTACTTTGGTTTTGCTTCTGAAGTAGCTGTAAAGTAGTTTCGATTGATCACTACTTTTATTTATGATATCGTCCTCAAACTGTTTTGGGGCTTATCTCCTTATTCTTGTATAATCGTTTCTTGCCTGTTTGTAATTATTATATGCCCTTTCACTATTGTGTCTTCTGTATCTATTCCGCAACAAATCTTTTTTTTTTTCTTTTTTGATTTTTTACATTCTGTATTGAACCATTACTTTATTTTCTTTTCTGCTTCTCTTTGTGCTGTGGGATGTACTTCTGGACTCCTATTTCCATAAAGTCTTCACAGAATTTTTCATATTTAACATTTTAAATCTTGTCCTCTAAGCTCCTTTTCCCAAGCAATTTCTAAGAAGTACTTCTTTGTGTCATGATACTTTCCCCTTTTTATAGTGTGTGTGTGTGTGTGTGTGTGTGTGTGTGTGTGTGTGTGTGTGTGTACTGTGTCGTTGGAGTAACTCATTACCTCCTATAATTGTCCTGTGCTGGTAAGGGGTTGGCAACAGCCAACATCTTCTTTTCGGCATAAGATGATCCACAGGTGTACATGGAGAGTTATGAGGAGGGTGGATGGTGAACTTGTTGAATGAAAGGCAATGATTGATTACGTGTGTGTGTGGATGAGCGAATGGAGAAGACAAGTGTTGGATGCAAGAGTGTGGAGAGGGTGGGGGAATGGAGTCTCGGACCATCACTTAGTGATGGCCAAGGTAAGGCTGCAAAGAAAATGGGTGAAGTGGCGAAGGGGAAGACAGGAGGAAATAGGCTCCTGCGAGAAGAGTTGAGGAGTTGCAAAATAGTGAGAAAATGGCAGAGTATAAGAGCATAGTGGGGAAAAAATTGGGAAGGGTATGAGTTAGAGCAGATGGAAGGGGTGTGGAAGATGTATGTAAGATATTCACGAAAGAGATTGGCGCTGCGTGTGAGGTGGTCTGTGGAGTGTGGAGGAGATGCAGGGGTGTGCAAGGGACAGCATGGTGGAATGATGAGGTGAAACGAGCTGTAGAACAAAAGAAGAAAGCATATAGTGAATGGCTAGCGAGTAGAAGTAGGGGAGAAGATGAGAGAGAGAAGAGAGAGGTATATGTGAGCAGGAGAAGGGAGGTGAAGAGATTGGTGAAGGAGAGTAAGAAGTGAAAGTGGATGAAGAGTTTGGGAGGAATCTGAGTGTAAAATGGAGGGAGAATAAGAAATTGTTTTGGAAGGAGGTAAAGAAAGTAAGACTGTGTGAAAGGGGAAATGCTAGTGGAGTGAAAGATGGGAATAATTGATTATTGGTGGAGAAGGGGGAGAAATTGGAGGAGATGGAAGGAGCACTTTGAGGATTTGTTGAATGTAGAAAGTGAGAGCAATGCGAGTATAAGTGGTTTTGGGAATGGCTAGGGAGAAGAAGAGATGAGGGAGAAAGTGACCAGTAGGGAGAAAAGTAGTGGAAGCCAATGAAGAAGATCAAGATGGGAAAGGCCCAGGAATTGATGGAGTGTGTCGTGAAATGTCTGAAGTATGGGGGTGGGAGATTGTTGTGGAGTGGATATGAAGAGAAGTATGTGGTAACCATAGGGGTATTTGCCTTCTTAGTGTGACTGGAAAAAATATATGGTAGAATACTCATTGATAGGGTTTGGCATATAACAGAGGAGCTAGTTGAAGAAGAACAAGGGGGATTTAGGAAGGGAAAAGGGTGTGTAGATCAGATATTTGTTCTTAAGATGTTTAGTGGAGAAGTATCTAGAGAAGGGAAAGAAAAAGTGTATGCTGCCTTCATGGGACTTGAGAAAGCTTATGACAGAATAAATAGGCAAGGTATGTGGAAGGTATTAAGAATATATGAAGTGGAGGGAAAAGTGCTGAATGCTGTGCATAGTAAGTACGAAGGAACTAGGGCTACGGTGCGTGTGTGGATGATGAGCTGAGTGAGTCTCATTGATCTCAATGTGGGACTGAAACAGGGATGCGTGTGATGTCTCCATGGCTGTTTAATATAGACATGGATGGAGTTGTAAAGTGGAGGTGCAAAGTATGGCAAAGCGGATGTGGGGGTGGCCTCTAATGAATGAGGATGAGATGTGGAAGACTCCGGTGTTGCTGTTTGCTGATGATACAGTATTGTTGAATGGGAGTTGCAAGGTTTGGTGAATGAATTTGGGGGACAGTGTGTAGGAAGAGAAATCTGAAAGTTAATATAAACAAGAGTAAAGTTATGGTGTATAAACTAGGTAATGAGTGGGGCACTGGAGTAAACAGTAATGCCGTTGTAGTGGTGTGTTGGCAGTGGATGTTGGTGGTGGTGGTAGTAGATGTTGATACTGCAGGGGTGAGTTGTGTGTGCTGGTGTTATGATGAGTTGTTACTGATAGATTTGGCATATGTTGTTATTAGAGAGAGAGAGAGAGAGAGAGAGAGAGAGAGAGAGAGTATAGTAAAAACCCCACGGTGAACATGCCGTGTATTGTAAGTTTAATCATTAGCGCTATAACAACGCCAGACTCGACCCCTGGTACACCGAACTTTATTAACAGTTTTATTGAACTGATTAATGAATTTACTACCATAAAGTGAGGCCAGGTGGTGGCGACCATCATCCACTCATTTGATGCAGTACTGCCTACTACTTCTTTAGGTAATTCTACTGTGAATGGCAGGCCTTATGGTTTTTTGTAACCCAGAAAACCGTTTACAACGCTGGGTGGCAGCCATATATCCAAATAACTGGATGATATGAACCCTACTATGGTGTCCATGTTAAGTGGATGAGAGACGAAAGTATGGGGTCCATCCAACAACCAAATATTCCTAATTCTTCCCTGCGCCTCGTCACACCGCAAGGGAGACATCGGTTCACTGCACATGAACCAGCACTGCTTGGTTGATTATTTGCCTGCGGTTGGTGGGGTCTGCTCAACCAGACATCCGGGATTGCGAGTACTACTGCCTTACTATTACTACTACTACTACTACTACTACTACTACTACTACTATTATGGAAAAACATCCTGTGGTGAAGGAATTGTTTAAGGGCTTATAGCTACTAACTCTCCAGTTGCAAAAGCCTCTTATGTTCAGTAACATGGCTTGATGGCAGCACGAATGAAATTAATAATATCATATGCTATCCAGCTGAAGGGTTAGTCCATTCAACTTGAGGTCGTATTTTCTTCCTACCACCAGACGGTTTTATTTATTTGGGAGAGATTTCCTTTTTATTCATGTTTTAAGTCTCTCTATTGATTGGGACAACTCTCTTATCCTTTCCGATAAGAGGAGAATATGCATTCACCCCTGTTTGTTTGTTTGTTAGTTTGTTTGCCCATTAGCATGATTTTCACTCAATAAAAGAGAGATTTGGACAAAATTTAGTGGGTAAGTAGCTCCTATAGTTTCATGTAGGGGAACAGTTCATTAATTTTTGGAACTGATTCGGACTGTAATACAGATTCTGGATCCGGAAAATCTTTTTTTTTGTGAAACCCTTATCAATGATGAGAAAACCTAACCCATTATGAAGTGGTTGGGAAATTGCGTTGCCCTTGTCGGAGATATGCGCTCCATTGAGTACCCTTTTAGTTCTGTTTTAAATAATGCTAGACGATTTAATCACCTTAGAGCAAGTCACAGAGGCCTCTGAGAATAAATTCTGTTACCATTAACCCTCTTATGATTAATGCTTCTCTTTTATGCCAGTTCAGTCAACGCCAGACGACTTTATTTAGTAAAAAGTTTGGAACAGGAGCGTGAGAGTGGTAATTCCTTTACTACGATGACTTATTTTTCACTGTATTCTAGATACACCCATCGATTTATATATAGCTTTGGGGATATCTAACGCTGTAAGAGTTTTTATGGAGTTTTTTTTACGACTTCTTTGCAAAAGATTTATCCAAGTTTAATGAACTCGCCTGGAAATAGCAATTACAGAGGTCAACGTAGTGAAGAGGTTAATTACTTCACAGCGATTACGTGTTTTATATTAATTCGCCTTACCACTGGAAGAGTTTGTTTATCTTGGGCGAGGCTTTTCCAGCACGAGGCACTGTATTATTAGATGTATTGCATAAGCCCATCACTAGAGGTGGGTATCCAGAGTTGAGTGAATAGACTGACATCTGCCATAACATCATCAAAAAGACGTCCTTGACCTGAAGGGGATAATACATCTCCTCATATCTCCTTACCACCGCACTTGACTTTATCTTCTCTGATTCTCTTTCTCCTTCATTTTTCTCTTCTCTTACATACTCTCTTCATTTCTTCTTTTCTAACTCCTTCCTCTCCCATTTTTCTCTTTTCTGTCACTCACCTTCATGTATGCAGGGTAAGAGACAGGGTATGACAGTGTATGCAAGGCCGGGCCATTAGCATTCACGAGGAGATGAACACTGGGGGCAATATCGGTGAGGCAGGGTTACCACCTCCCTCCCCTGCCCTCACCCTCACCCTCATCTGCTGTTCCCTCATGCCTCTTGCTTAGATGGGCGAGGGTTTGATCAGTTTTAAAGTGTCATGTTCGTCAGTTTGTAGACACTGGCGGGACACTTTCTTGGATTTGGGCTGTGACATACTGATTCAAAGCAGTGGCATTATGAACTCTACATACTCTGCCTCTCATAATCTTAATCCTCTGATGGGCAGGGGCTTTCCCCCAGCTGGTCCAGATCGTCTGGCGTCAGAATGAAGTAGGTGTCCGTGGGCGGGAGGAGTTAGAGGAGAAGGGGTTATAGGAACTTCAGTTTGTACATAGAGCTAATAAACCGTGTGTGTACTGGACGGGGAGGAGGTTGACACCAGGATTAAGTACAAGGGGGTCGGGGAGGGATGAAGTGTGATGTCCTGGATGTGTAAGTGTTTTATGTCCAGAGTATTTTGTGACCAGTTTGTGTTATTGTGTTCATAGTGTTTTGCGTTTTGTCACAACACGCCCGTAGCCAACGCAGCCAGTGCAGAAATAGGAGGCCATTCGTTGTCTAAAGGTTGTGAAATTTTTGCGTGCCTGGGTGAAAGCTTTTAATAAACTGGACACGCCAGAGCTTTAACCCGTCGCTGTGTGTTAGGGAACGACACTGTACATCGCTGTGTGGTCGCTCCCAGGTCATGTCACTTTCATTTTGGATTTTCCTTACACCGTGCCACCCTTGTGTCTTCGTCTAGTATTCGCGGGGGTTCAGATGTTCTTTTTCAACTCTCTGTATTAATAAAGTTTTACACTTTATACATTAACTCCCCAGCCATGTTATAGTTTTCATTTTGTTCTTGCTGCCTGGAGATATATATATATATATATATATATATATATATATATATATATATATATATATATATATATATATATATATATATATATATATATATATATATATATATATATATATATATATATAGATATATATATATATATATATATATATATATATATATATTGCCAGACGCCTCAATCCCGTTTGGGGTGGCCACAAACAAATCGCCTCCAAGTCGCCCTGTCCCCAGCCATTTCACTGCCCTGCTCCCAACTCATACACCCCTCTCTCATATACCTCTCCACCCCATCCCTCCATCTCATCCTCGGCCTCCCCCTCCCTCTTCCCCCCTCCACCTCACTCAAATACACTCTCTTCGTCAGTCTTTCACCCTCCATCCTCTCCACATGGCCAAACCACCTCAGTGTGTTCCTCATAACGCTTCCTATCACATCCACATCCACACCACAACGCTCCTTTATATCCTCATTCGTCAGCCTGTCTCTCCACGTGACTCCACAGGCTCCTCTTAAATAACTCATTTCCACTGCTCTTACTCTTGACTTGTGTCCTTCCAACAATGTCCAAGCTTCACTTCCGTACGTTAGAGGTGGTATCACAATACTGTCATGTAGTAACTTTTTCACTTCCATGCTCACTTCCCTGTTTCTTATCACTGCTTTCAAGGAACCAGCAACCTTTCTTCCCTGCTGTACCCTTTCAAGCACTTCACCCTCCAAACCTCCATCCTTACTCATCACACTACCCAAATACTTAGACGTTCTCACATTTTCCAATTCCTCACCATCTAACCTCTCTGTACATTCACTAACTTCACCTCTCTCAAAGACCATCACTTTACTCTTCCCTACATTCACCTTTAGATTCCGTTTCTTACACACTCTCTCAAACTCATCCACCAAGCCTTGCAGCTCCCCTTCGTCTTCACTCAACAACACAGTATCATCTGCAAACAACAGTACAGGGAGTTTCCAAACACTATCTTCTCTCACCAGGGCCACTCCAACATCCACTACCCTACCTTGTACCTCTTTTATTACCCCATCCATGTACAGATTGAACAACCATGGAGACATGACACATCCCTGTTTCAAACCAGCTTTCAAAGAGAAAAATTCACTTAGTTCACCATCCACACGCACTGCAGCCTTCGCACCATCGTACACATATATATATATATATATATATATATATATATATATATATATATATATATATATATATATATATATATATATATATATATATATATATTTTTTTTTTTCATCACATTGGTGACTTTCTGCTGTAGGATGGGGTCAGTGAAACTATCCAGCCCACGTGCTTTGAAAATTTATCGTCAATTGAGTACAAATAATTTCAGGTAGGAAGATAACATATTTTCAGTTTTATTCATGTTATTATTACCCTACACAGGATGAATCTTAATTACTAAAGAGATCTGTGCAAGCAACCGCTAACCTTCGAGTTCGAAATGTCTCTTAAGGAAAAGAAAATTTTCTCGTGGAAAAAAGACAATATTGTATAAATGAAAGAAAAGCATTCGGCAGCCCAATGCTAATCGCCCGCCAGAATATGCTGTTGGCCAAGTCAAAGATTTTGGCCATATCTTTATACCCTGAAGGTTTCATGTTGATAGCTCAAGCCGTTCATGCGATATAATGGTGTTAAATGCGGGCTATAAAAGCTAGTTATCCTTTGGCAGCCATTTTGGTGACCTTGACCTTGACCCCAAGTGCCCATTTTCGAATTCGGCCAAGATTTTGGCGATATCCTGATACCCTGAAGTTTTCATGTTGATAACTCAAGCCGTTCATGAGATACAAAGGCGCTAAAGGCGAGCGATAAAAGCTAGTTGACCTTTGGCAGCCATTTTGGTGGCCTTGACCCCAAGTGCCCATTTTCGAACTCGATCAAGATTTTGGCCATATCTTGTTACCCTATAGGTTTCATGATGATAGCTCAAGCCGTTCATGAGATATAATCGGAGCACACACACACACACACACACACACACACACACACACACACACACACAGGGGGAGGAAGGGGAGAGAATTCAGGCCAACAAGAGATAAGAGAAGGGGTCATAATAATGAAAGGGAAGGAAAAGATGAGTGGGAATCAGAGGAAATGACTAGAGAAATATAATGTTGGTGAAGGTGTTGGTAGTGAGCAGGATTAAGAGCAGGATAATGGAAAGGTTGTTTGTAATTTAGGCAAAGCTTCTCGAAATGATAAATGAAAATGTTTGAAACAATAATAGAGAAAGCAAGAGTAAGTGCAAAGCATATGTAATATTTAATAATTTAGCCGTTAAGAGTCTTCTCAGTGAGTAAAGAGGAGGAAGGGGATGGACTAAAGGTAGGCTATACCCTCTCCTTGTCGGAAAAAGTGAAAACTCCAGTATTTATTCATCAGATGCCAGATTATCTTATTTAGCAGCAGCGCTTCACAAAACCCTGAGTGTTAATACTGCCACCAATAACCTTTCCATGGTGGAGGTGGTTCTGGCACCATATTTGTGCCATGTCCAGGCGATTTTAATTAGGTTATTTAGACTTTTATACCTGAGGGTTAGCTGTATCTAAATGTCTAGCTTGAACCGTGTCTTATTTCCTCAGTAAAATGGGCGAGAGATGGCAAGAATTAAGGTACATGGCAGCTCATGAGAGTGAATTGCCTAATGCTGATAATTTAGGGAAAACTCTTGAGGGCAATGAATGAAAATGGGAAGAAAGAAGCCATCCGAGTTGGAATTAACTATCTCATGGTGTGGACGACTCTAGTACTCTATTCCAGCCGAACACCAGACGATTTTATAGAGCTGAGAGTAAGTCATGGGAACCCAAGAGTGGTAAAGGAACCCTCTCACGGTTGACAAAACTCTATGTTCAGCTGACCTTAGACGATATTATACAGGTGAGAGTAAGTATTGGACCCTGGGAGTGTTAATACCATCATTACCAGTACTGATACCATTAACTCTTTCATGGTCGGGATAACTAGTATATTATTACAACTAATTACATATATTACTATTCAGATATGAGTGAGGTACAGGAGGCTGGAATGTTAATAATGATAATATAAAGGAATGTCTTAGGGATAATGAATGGAAGGGGATGGGAAAAACACAAGCTAATTCACACTAAGTTGTAAATGTTTCATCAATCATAACTCCATATTGAAGCTTTACATGTATTTAATCACTTGTGGCAGAAGCTGTAGTGGAAAAAGGAAGAACAATAACTATAACCACGGCATTTGCTAGGATTCAGGTATTAAAAAACTAATTTATATTAAAAGAGCATTTTTTGAAAACAATATTTGGCCGTGGACATGAATTTCTCTTGATAGCTTTTAAAAATGCCGGCTACTTTTTAAAACGAGCGTCGGATAAAATCTGTTGTATTTTTTCAGAAGCTCTCTTTAAACTATTAATTCATGAACCCGGTTGTGTATGTGTGTGTTTTTTTTTTCCCCCGCAGAAGAAATATTTAGCCAAGTATTTCATGAAATTTAGTGGCTCTCGATTATTTTTAATAATAATTCTTTGGTGGTATTATAAATAAAGACTGATGATTGGTTAACAAGGAGGATTTTGACAGTTTCAAGAGCTGGCGGGGATGGAGGATTGATGGGTAGGTATAGGATGGATGGTTTATAACAAAAGGTGGATGATTGCCTCCTTTAATCCCTTCAGCACGAGCCGACTTTCCCATTTTATTCTTGCAAACGGTTTTATGCAGTTAAGGCGAGTTTTTCAACTGAAGGATTGAACACAGCGTCACTAACTCCACTACTGGGGTTCCTCGGTTGATTTCATGGTATTTCCACCATATTCTCTTTTTCTCACCTCAGCCTCTTCAATTTAACCACTTCATAATGGTGGTGACTTCTTTTAATCTCTTCTGTTACCTGGGGGTGTGTTTTTTTAATGTTAAGAAGGACGACTCTCAGTGAAGGTATTTCAAGTATCTTTCCTTAACCTTTGCACTGACATGACGATTTTTTTGCTTTGATCCTGGTACGCCAAACGAGTATATTCAGCTCAGGTCGATCTGTCGCGATGAAGGGGCAAACCATCACTGGCTTAGTGAAGAGGTTAAACATTTCTTTATGATCATATTAGGTTTTTCTTGTATACTTCTCATCCACAATCGTACCTCATCTGTCTCTCTCTCTCTCTCTTTCTCTGGGGGGCGCGGTAGCACAGTGGTAGCGCGCTGAGCTTGTGATCGGGAGGTCGCAAGTTCGAGCCTCGCCCGGGCTACCGTTGCCGGGAGGGGTAGCACCCTCCTGTAACCCCAGCGGGGCTATATGGCCTTAGTTGCCTAGCTCGGGGAATCCATTTCTCTCTCTCTCTCTCTTATCAGTCCCGTGGGTCAGGACCATATGATATACAAGGGAGGGGGGAATAAGTATGTGGGTGGGGAGGTTAGCGGTGATGAACCCTGGAATGCCTTTGGTGCACAGGGCCGGATCCAGAACTTTATAAAAAGAGTGATTCCTAGCTGAATATTACGTAATGAATTTAAGCAATTGAATCATATTTTATTATTAAAAATACTTTTTTTTGCTTATATTTTATTATTAAAATCACTCTCTCCAGTAAAGTCATTCCGTGATAACATTTATGTAAGATATTCACTGCATATATTTTGGTAAATAGCATTGTTCATTTATTAACAGTAATCATTGCTCTACCTAAACTTGGGGAGGCACCTCCCCACGCTCCTTACCCCTATTCCATGTCTGCTGGCGTTCCTGGACTGGACGGATCTAAACTTACGAGACACGCAGTTCTAAATGAGTCAGTCAGTGCTACTTGGGATCAGCACAAGAAAAAAGAAGTATAAAGCGCTGTCAAATGAGAAGTTCGCCACGTCACCAAATATTTCAGTACTCATTAGTGAAAAGAACCAGTATTACATGCGAGTATCTGATGGAGAGTACGCTTATTGTCTCATCCCCATTGTAATAAGGTTTCTCTTGCTCTCACAATTAAGCATTCCTCCTTCATATCTCTGGCCCTCACTTTCACAACCAGGCACGTTTCCTGTATCATCACAACTGCAGAAAGGTCTTATTCATTCTCACAACCAGGTGCTCCTTTTCTCATGGGCTGTCGTCCCCACTCTATCAGTCACGTAATCCTACATTAAAGTCTTTCCATCCTGTATGAGGAATTCAGTTAGGATGATTGTAATACTTAAAATTATTATTAATTTTTAGGATGATGTTGTAATGATTTATTTCATATATGGTCAACTCTGGGGATCCACTAGGAGGTTAACTGAGGCGTAATGGTCCACCAACGCACAAAAGATGGTACACACGTCCTTGATACTTTTGGAGTTCGGGACTGATGGAGTGAGATAACTGTAGTAGTGTGACAAGACCTCATTAAATTTGAGCCTGTTTATGCCTCTGGGGTTACAAACTAATGGAACGATATTCAAACCAGGTGGATCATTATAGATTTGTTCAGCGATATCTCATTATGTTCAGGCCTTATAGGTGGATGTTACAACCCAATGCTTTGCTTAGTAAGACCTCTTTGGGACCATACATGACTTAAGTTTTCTGACGAAAGTTGTAAACTGTGCAAGTTGGGATAAAAATGGAAACGAGAAAACCCCATTTCATTAGGGATGTTCTGGGCATTCCGTTCCTCAGTACCACGCACGATGCAGGTGGCAGCGAAAAAATGTTTGCCAAGAATGAGGCCCAGTGAAACGGTATGTTCTTTCTCCACATTTTACCCCGGTCTACACATCAGACAGATAGTGTCAGAATATGTCGATTCTGACCTAAAGGAGCTGTTGGCTATAGCCTGTAGTTTATTAAACAACGAAAGTGGTTGTTCTCGGACAGGGGGTTGTATTCTCGTCAGCTTGGATTGAATTTTATCACCTTTCTAGTCCTTTTTTTTTTTTTTTTTTTTTTTTCCCCCTACGAGTAATTTAATTTAAATAAATTAGGTATTAATACGCTTTCTATAAATTTTTACTACTGCTGCGTGCCTTTGTCAACATAAGGGGGGGGAATGATTGAAGTAAAAGTAATCTTGTTTTTAATGTATCTAAAACTTATTGGTTACACCATTTAACCCTCCAAAATCTAACGCAGGAGTAGCCTTTAATTTTTAACAATATCATCTTAATCTTGCATCATCTTTGAACACACTGGGGGGTTTCATTCTGTCTTTTTATTTGGGAAAGATCATATTACCTGTCTTGTAAAATTTGCTTCGAAGAGATTAAGTGTGCTAAGCTGACTTTGTGTCATCTATACCGCTGCACAGTTGTTGACTTAACAAAGGGATTTATTCGCCCCTGTGTAGAGTGCATCTCTTACGTGTGGGGTGGCTCCCCACATACAGCCTTTATCACCAACATGGAATCAAAGGCTTTTCGTCTCATTAACCCGCCTCCAATTACTGGCTCCCTTCAATCTTTGTCTCTTTGCCGCGCCGTTGCATCATTATCTCGTGCTGCTTGCATTCCTCCAGCACTACGGCAGGAGTGTAGCACTCGTCATGCAGCAAGCTCTCATCCCTTCTCTGTCCAGCTCTCTACTGCAAGAGTTTACCGTTGCTCCAAGTCCTTCGTGTATTCACAGGTCACCTCTGGAACTGTCTTCCACTGTCTGTATTTCCTATTGTCCATGACCTCCAGTCTTTTAAACACAAAATGTTTAGGCATCTCAAAAGGAATGAATTTTGAATTTGGCTTTTTTTTTTTTCTTGGAGGGAACAGTTGCTGGCTTCTGGCCTTTGGTTTCCTTCTTCCTTGCATAAAAAGATAAAATAAAATAAGCATGACAACAATAGACTGACCACCTTAACGACCCATATGCTGTCGATAGTCATTTAACTTAGCCTAAGCCTAAGTCCTTGTCTTACTGATGACCATAAACAACTTCGTGAACAGAGGCTCAGTAGGAATGGAGTAACGTTACGATCGGTGAAAGGAAATAATATAACCTTTATTTAGATATGTGATACAATTGACTTTCACTTATTTAGACTGCCATTATTATTGCTTGCATGAATGTTACATATTTAGAATTATTGTGAATGCTTGTTGTACTCAGTTTACGTTTTTTTTTTTTCGGTAACTCCTGTCTGTTGGAATCAGGACTTGCATATGTAAGTACGAAATTTGCCCTGTCTGTTGCTGCATTAAGAAATTTACCGTTTACCACAGTTCTTAGTAGCCACATCCATGCTAGAACAGAATTTTGGGGGTAAATTTAGCCTTCCTCTTCACTTTGCTTCTTTCATTATTTCTGCGTGGGCAGTTCTTCGAAACTTAACGTTAACATCAGATGTGTGTTCGGCTAATCGTAGCTTAACATAAAGAAATATGAACATGACTTCCCACATAAAAGAAATTTTCTACAGTGCCCCAGCCCATACTGGGGAAAGGAAGAATCAGTGACCCACCCAAGCAGACAAAACCATGGCCATATGCTTTCATGTCACCTTCCACCGTCTTCCCCATCATTTCACTTCACCCTCATCCTCTTCCAGCGTTTGTCCCTTCTTAGATGAATGAGCCTTTCACTGACCCTGACAATGTCTGGTGGGGGAGGTGGTCGATTATTGCTTTCGAGTGTACAGTCCGTCAAAAAGTATCGCGCACGAGGAGTTCGATGGTATCCGAAATAACCACGTAGCTGGTGGTGTTCCCAGGTGATTAGTCCGCTATCACCTGAATGTGCATATGTTAACAGCACGGAAGACTGGGATTGTTTGGAAAGGTATAATGATAAATGGTTGGTTGATTGGAAGGACTGCTTTTGATGACCAACAAAATAAGTGTATAGTAATGGAATGGAGACTGAAAAAAGTATGATGGTATACAGATGAGTGAAAGATTGGCAGGAAAGATGAACCGAGATGGTGATCAGGTCAGTACGAGTACATTTCGTCTCAGGTGATGCCTGTGAAGATGTGTGTCACAAACAAGTTCTTTCACAGCAGTGTTTGAGATGATTTAATATATTTTTAAGGACAGGATGAAAAGGGTTGGATGGAATGATATTGTGATGGGTGGTGAGGAAAGTTTATCTTGTGAACATAGGCGGTGTACGAGTATGTCTGCTTGTAGCATGTATGCACCACATCAGAGCAGAAATGGATGTGATGTACGGAGGGGAGTGGGCGGGATAGGCTTGGATAATGGTAGATTGTGGATAGGAGTGGGCAGGATAGGCATTGATTAATGGTAGATTGGGGATAGGAGTGGGCAGGATAGGCTTGGATAATGGTAGATTGTGGATAGGAGTGGGCAGGATAGACTTGGATAATGGTAGATTGTTGATAGGAGTGGGCAGGATAGGCTTGGACAATGGTAGAGTGTGGATAGGAGTAGACAGGGTAGGCTTGGATAATGGCAGGTTGTGGATAGGATTGGGCAGGATAGGCTTGACTAATGACAGATTATAAGTCAGGCCAGGGAAAATACACCTTGTGAAGATTGGGGTTGCAAGTTGTCTAGTATGGATGTGGTGATGGTATAATTCAGAGTTTTCACCTAGCAAAACAAGAAGGAAATAATAAACACGCGCCACAAGTATACCCAGACTCTCACGACACAGGTAAAGAGACGTCATCGTGGTGAAGGGATAGGGTTTTCTTGCAATGAAGGATATTTATTAAGTTTTCAGAATGTCCATCAGTCATTAGTCAGGTAAAAATACATACCGTAGGAATCCACTCAAAGCCGTTCATTTTATTTAGTTTTTATTTGCAGATGACAGTGTTTATAAACCCATACCTAAGTTTTTTCAGTGGTATTCGTTATATGTAAATGGGTAGTCGTGATTTGTGGCTGGGTTGGTTTCCGCGGTGGGGCAGTGTTTTATACCTGTAGCTGCGGGGTAAATATAGGCTGTGTTGTGTTTTAATGAGGGACGAGGCCAGGTAGCTCAGCACGGTGTTGTGTTGTGTTGTATTGTGTTACTTTCGGTTGTGTTGTGCCGTGTTGTGTTGTGTTGCGTTGCGTTGCGCTGTGCTTCGCATCGTTCCGCTGCATTACACTACGTTGCACTAAGTTGTGTTGCGTTGCATTGCGTTGTGTTGTATTGCTTTTCATATTCACCCAACCGTAACTCACTTTTTTCACTATCATTAGTTTTCTCCACTCATTGCAGGATGATACCCATATCTGGGAAGTTATTATACTGAGGAGATGCAACAGTTTTGGACCAACATGGACCTTGGTCAGATATAGACAGGGAGGAAATATATGAGATTATATATTGTGGGACAATGGAAAAGGAATGGGGAGTGGTAGGGAGGAGACGGAGAGGAGGAAAAGACGAAAGTGAAGTGGCAGGATTAGAAAGAGAGAGAGAGAATAAATATTTGGTGAGAAGTAAGAAGTGACTGGTGAATGTGTCTGTATGTATTAAATCTATATGTTATTTCACCTTTAGATTTTCAGTACCACTTCTTCCATCATCCATTTCTCTCTCTCTCTCTCTCTCTCTCTCTCTCTCTCTCTCTCTCTCTCTCTCCACTTAACCTACCGAACCATCTAACCCAAGTTTTCTTAGCGCAACCTGTCATGTCTCAGTCCACTCTAATCTAACCAAACCTGACTTAATCTTTTTTATATCGTCCCATTCCATTAACTGCATCCCGTCTCTTCCTGTGCCAGCCCAATCCAGCCCCCTTAAAGCCTTACTTAACTTAACCTTATCAGTTGGTCAGAGTTTTAGTTATGAGACAAATGCATAAAAAAATAAATAATCCCTGTTGAAACCAAATTACCTTAGCCAAACCCAGTTTAACCCACAATATCCCATAACATCTCCCAAATCCAGTCTAACTCAGTTGAAACAGATTTAGTTCGATCCTTCTTTCTTCGTTCCACTCCAGTCGCCACATCTGAACCTAACCCACCCCATGCCAGCACCAGACCCGCCTGAGTGTGGGAGTCTGGATTCAGTGTAAAGCTGAGGGCTCCTTTGGGTGCCTCTGGCGTGCAGGAAGTGAGGGATTACCGCAGCTAAATTTGCCATTGTTGTTGTAGCAGCGCACGTAAAAGCCGAAACCTTGTTGGCGGAGTGAAGTGTTTACATAATTTAGCGGGAGCTGTGGAGTTCTGTTGTATAATGGAAAGAACTAAAACATGACTCTTATGCTGCTTTGATGTTTGGAGTGAAAGGAGACCATTACCTGCTCAGCAAGGAGACTTTTAGTCCTGTGGGAAAAGAATAACCCTGTTGAAATTCTGGTAGTTACGACAACAGGCTAATGCAGGTGTAGAAGTATTTTAATATACAGCAAAATATTGGCCAATTATAAAGAGCGTGTCGGGGGTTAAATATGATTAAGGGAAAGTCAGAGTTACTAATTATAAGGATGCTCAAATCCTTCAAGTAAAAACAAGAAAATTTATGCAGGAACGTTGAGATAAATATTAGGACTGAAAATTCAGAGCGGGTAACAGCAGCATGGCATAAGGCTTATCATCGCTCGCCTTTAGCAAGGCGGAGCAATAATGTTTTTGCCCGCATCTGTGTGTGTGTGTGTGTGTGTGTGTGTGTGTGTGTGTGTGTGTGTGTGTGTGTGTATTTACCTATTTGTAGTATACAGGAATTGAGCAATGCTCGTGTTGTCCTGTCTCCATATCCACATTTATCAAGTCTACCTTTACCACATATGAATGTTTTTCTCATGCACCACCTCTTTGTCTAAGTCGTTCCAAATATTTAAGAATATACCTAATTGTGATATACACGGAATGTACTATGCTCGTGGGTTTCCGTCGCTGTTTCTCAATAAGTCGAATTTAACTTTAAACTCGTTTAAGTTTTTTGACTGGACGATCTCTTTGTCCAGGCTATTCCATAAGTCTATACTTCTGTAAGGAAAGCTATATTTCTTGGATATCCCTTCAAGCAGCTTGACTTTTTCAATTTCATTCCATGTCCTCTTGTTGCTCTCTTATCCCATACAAACAGATCTTCTTTGTCAATTTTATCTACTCCCACCATGGTCCTGAACACCGCAATCATGTCTCCCCTCTTTCTCCTTTCCTCTAACGAAGGCAAATCCAGTTTTTCCAGCCTCTCTCTGTATGACAGGTCTGTCAGACTGAGGACCATCTTGGATGCTGTTCTTTGTATTCTCTCAATCTTGTTTATATCTTTCTTTTTGTGTGGGCACCACACTACCGCTGCATATTCTAACCTGGGGCGGATCATGGCCACTATCAATTTTTTCATCATTTCCTCATCCATATAATGAAATGCTACTCTTATGTTAGTCAAGAGCTTATAAGTCTCTCCAACTATCCTGTTAATGGGCTTTTCTGGTGACAAACTATCTTGGACCAGCATTCCCAAATCTTTCTCTTCTCTCCTTTTTGTGATTAATTCATTACCCAAAAAATAATTCAGTGATGGTCTCCTGGTACTTTTACCCATTTCCAATATTTTACATTTCTTTACATTAAATTTCATTTCCCACGTCCGGCTCCAATTGTGTATCCTATCCAAATCCTCCTGCAGTATTTTACAATCCTCCTCAACCTCTATCTTCCTCAAGATCTTTACATCATCAGCAAACAGACTCGCATAACTGTTCACTCCATCTACCATATCATTTACGTAAATCAGGAACATTACTGGCGCCAACACTGAGCCTTGAGGGACTCCACTTGTTACTTCCCTCCATCCAGACATCTTTTCCTTTATTACTGTCCTCATTTGTCTGTCTCTCAAAAGTCTCTCATCCATTCCAGAAGTTTCCCCTTTAGTCCTCCTATATATTCTAGTTTCCACATTAGTCTCTTATGAGGTACCTTGTCAAAGGCCTTCTCTAAGTCTAAGTACACACAATCCACCCAACCATCTCTCTCCTGTACCACATCAATCGCTCTTGAGTAAAAGCTCAACAAGTTTGAAACACATGACCTTCCACTTCTGAATCCAAACTGACATTCAGCCAAAATATTCATCTCTTCCAGATATTTTATCCATCTGTCTTTCAGGATTCTCTCACACAATTTTGCGACCATGCTGGTTAGAGACACTGGTCTATAATTCAGGGTTCTTCCCTGTTTCCTCCCTTGTAAATTGGTACCACATTTGCCCTCTTCCATTCTTTTGGCACTTTTCCCTCTTCCAGTGAGCATACAATTAAGCTGTGAATTTTATCCGCCAGTTGTTCTCTGCATTCCTTCAGTACCCAATTAGAAATTCCATCAGGTCCTGGGGCTTTCCTTACATCTTGAGTTTCCAGTAATTTATACACTTCCTGCACCTCCACTTTTATATCTTTCATCACCGGAACATTTCTAATCACTCCCTCCCCTTCCACAAGCTCCTTTTCTTTAGTGAAAACTGACTGGAAACGTTTGTTCATTATTTCTGCTTGCATTGCCGCATCCTTAAAGACCTCTCCATCTACTTTCAGCTTGGTGATTCCTTCCTTTTGTTTCAGTTTGCCATTAACAAATCTATGAAACAGTTTGGGTTCATCCTTGCATTTGTCAATTATACCTTTTTCAAAATTCCTTTCTTCTTCCCTACGTATTCTTGTGTATTCGTTTCTTGTTCTTTTATATTCTTCCTTTGTTCTGTCGTTACCTCTCTTTCTCCAATTGTTCCAAGCCTTATCTCTCTCTTTTTTGGCTATCATACACCTTCTATTAAACCACTCCTTTTTCCTGTTTTCTTTCCCTCTTACTCTTGGTACAAATTTTTCCACTCCCAAATTATAGAGGTCTAGAAAGATATCCCACTTCCTCTGTATCTCTCTTGTTTCTCTGAATTTTCTCTAATCCTGTAAAATTTGCTTTGCCAAAGTTGTATCTTCCCTGTCTATGAAGCTCGTCTCTTGGCTCGACGTTTCCTATTAACATCTGGAACTCAATGACCACGTGATCACTTTTTCCCAAAGGACAGAGATATTCCAATGATTCTATTACATCGGGTTCTTTGGTGAACAGTAAATCTAACCATGCTGGTGTGTCCTCACCTCGAAACCGTGTCTCTTCTTTGACCCACTGCGTCATCACATTATTCATTATTATATTTAATACCATAGTGCCCCACGAATCCTCGCCGCCTCCCGAGTACCATTCCTCCCAGTTCACCTCTTTACAATTAAAGTCACCCACCAAAATTATATTATTGCTTTTCTCAATTATTTTTTGCAAATAGCTAGCCATATCTGACAACATCTCATGGTATTCGTCATCCTTCCATGCTCTCGTCTTTGGGAGAACATACACTACCGCCATATCTCTCTTAACATTCTCTCCAGTTTCTAATTTCATATATATCACTTCAGCCCTGCCTTCTCCCATTTCCACAGTATCTACATTTATGTTGTTCTTCACTGCTATCATCACTCCTCCTCCCTTTTTTTCTTTTCTGTCTTTTCTCCACAGTTTGTATTTACCATCTCTCAAATGAACATCAATATCTTCTCTTAATTTGGTCTCTACAAAGCACATGACATCAGGTTCATGTTCTCTCAAGAAATCATTAATTTCGATCCTTGTCGATATGAAACCATCA
The DNA here is from genome assembly GCF_032717465.1 of Coenobita brevimanus. NCBI lineage: Eukaryota > Metazoa > Arthropoda > Malacostraca > Decapoda > Coenobitidae > Coenobita > Coenobita brevimanus. The sequence goes on along the minus strand of NC_137024.1, from coordinate 13,929,245 downwards.
ACATTAGTATATGTCACCTTCAAATTATTTTTGACATTATTAATACCCTCTTCTCTCCTACTCTCTGTCCATACCACTTCCTCAACTTCTGATCTTTCACAACCATCCCCCCTAGTTTCCTTCACTTCTATTTCCTTAAATACCATTTCCTTACTTTCATATCCAATACTCTCCAAAAAAAAAGTATTACGTTCTTCCTCTGTCCTCTTATCATTTTTTTCCTTTACTTCTTCCTTTAATGATTTTAAAACTTCTCTTTCTTCTTCATTCAGATCTTTTCTTATTATAATATTTTCCATCCCCTCCTCTTTGCTTAATTTCCAGGTCACTTTAAGTATCTCATTTATTACACTTTCTGATGTAAACTTGACTCTCATTGGTCTTGTTTCCCCTTTCTTATAAGGCCCTATCCTCCTTACTTCCTCAATTTCTTTTACCCACTTGTCTCCTTCGGGGTCAATCTTGCCTAATATTCCTCTCACCATGTTCGTGTCTCTCTCGAGTCTTGCGAACCTAACCTTTTCTTCCTCTTCCCTGTTTCCAAATACTACCACACATCTGTTCCTTTCTACAGTTTCTCTCACTATTTTCTCTTTTTTCTTCAGTATTTTCACTACATTTTCTTCCATTTCTTTCTTGTTCATTTCCCTTTCTTCCTGGATGATCTCTCTTAAGCTGACCACTTCTTTCTGTTCTGCTTCTACGTGTGCCCACTTTGCCTTATGTTCTTCTAATACATTACTCACCTTCTCCGTTTTATTAGTACTCTATTCAAGTTTCCTCCTCAGTTCAACATTTTCCCTCTTCAAATTCCTAATCTCTTCATTGGCTGTTTCGTTGGACTGGATTAGACTCTGTATGGTGGTTTCCGTATTTCCTGACTCATCCTTTATCACTAGATTCTCAACTTTTTTTTCGAGTTCACTAATCCTCATAATTAATGTTTTCACCAGGTCCATGACATTAGTATTAGCATCAAATCCTTGAAATTCCATTCCCTCATTGTTTACATTTTCAGCCATGTTTAATGTAAAGTACCTAAACAGCTGTTACCGAATAAGCCACAAACATTCATGTATACTATTGCCAACAAATCTTTACATTTTTGGTAGTCTACTAACTTTCATTATTTTAAATTTAAAGAAAGACCCTAGGAGACAGGACAGACAAAATTCCTGAAACTACTCAAGGTTAGGAGCGATGCCTGGGACGTCCGCTCTCTCCGGCTGTTCGTGTGTGTGTGTGTGTGTGTGTGTGTGTGTGTGTGTGTGTGTGTGTGTGTGTGTGTGTCTGTCTGTCTGTCTGTCTGTGTATTAGCGTATGCGTTACCATTGTCAGTATATCTGTTACCATTATGTCTCATGAACAGCCTGAGCTATCGACATGAAACATTCAGGGTATCAAGATATGCCCAAAATCTTGAACAAGGTAGAAAGTGGGCACTCTGGGTCAAGATCATGGTCACCAAAATGGCTGCCAAAGGTCAACTTATTTTTTTTGTGTGTGTGGATTGGCTTTTTGTGAAACGTCGTGACTGAATTCCGCAGAGTTTTGCGTTTTTTTTTTTTTTTTTTTTTTCACATTTGGTTTGTTAGTAACTTGTAACTTGGCCAGCAACATATTCTAGTTGCGGTTAGCATTCGACCCCAAAATGCTTTTTTTTAATGTTAAGACCGGTAGTGATGAGTAATTTGCCTGTCTTTAAAAAGAAAGGAATAAGTGTGTTCTTCCTGTCTGGCATTTCGATTAATAACGAGTCGACGATACATTAAATCGTAAACTTAGTAGTCGTCAGTAAAAGGAGGAAAGGATCGAGTGAGGTATCACACTGAAGGTAAATAAGAGGACCTTACCAGACAGAGAGGAAACGAGTGTAAAAGATATAATTATCTCAGTTACGAATTAGAAATGGACATAGGTTATATCATATGCAAAGTAAATATGTAGTGGGTGATGTAATTCTCAGAAACTATCCAGATATGGAGCAAGAAGAGGCAGTTAAAAACCAGACTTAGAGATGAGATTAGTAGATCTGCATGACTGGAATAGAACATGACAGCAGCAACTGAACTGGAGTGGAGAAGGTATGAGAAATTTTTAATGACCATGGAAGACTGATGATAATTATGGATCACATGTCAGACATCATGAACTCGAGGGGGTGAGGTACAGCCATCATTAACCCTTTTACTGCAAGATGTTATGTTCCATATACTGGAAAAGTAAAATAATAACAGACGTCATTGTACTCAAGGAGTTAACCAAAAATTTCGTGACGACGTAGGCAAGGGTGCAGGTGCACTTTAGGGGAACTATTGTGTTCTTTTTATCTGTATGTCTATTTAGTACTTGACGCTGCAGCCTGTGAGTGATCTTGATAAAAGATCCTGCAGGCATGTTACTCCCGAGTCAGTAACAGTGTCCTTTTCCCTAACATATCTGCCTGCCTTACATCCTGTCACCCCAACTCTGCATCTGGTTCTCCTTCCAGCCACTTCATTGTAACACTCTCCAGTTAGTGTCTTACTCTCCATTTGCTGCACATAGCCAAAGCACTTTTTTACCAGCCACGATAGCGAAGCTGGTATTGTTTTCATTTTCTCTCTCTCTCTCTCTCTCTCTCTCTCTCTCTCTCTCTCTCTCTCTCACTGTGTGTGTGTGTGTGTGTGTGTGTGTGTGTGTGTGTGTGTGTGTGTGTGTGTTAGCACGATAACTTCGCAACCGATCAAGATATCATCATAAAATTTTACAGGTGTAGAAATGAAAATCTCCTACGAGTATTGTTTTCAGTTTGTCAGACTGTCGGTATCTGTTTGTCGGTTAGCACGATAAATTCGCAACCGCTCAAAATATCATCACAAAATTTTACAGATGTGTAGTAGGGATGAAAATCTCCAACGAGTTCGAAATTGGTGAATGTAGGTCAAGGGATATGTGTCAGTTAGAACGGTAACTTCGCAGCCGCTCAAGGTATCATCACAAAATTTTATAGGTGTGAAGTAGGGATGAAAATTTCCTACGAGTTTGAAATTGATGAAAGTTGGCCAAGGTCAAGGTCATATTCCGAACTGCACTAGATATGTATCGGCTTGCGGCTTGTGTGATTCTCCCCTTGAGGGGGCCTCTAGTTTTTTTTTTTTTTCTTTAATCACCCTCTACAGAATCTTCACTCTCCTCTCCTCATGTCACCTGTCCAGACGGCATTAATATCCCTTTAACCCACCTTTATTATTCACATTCATCCACTGTTACTCAGACCCACCTACCAGCCCTTTCCTCACCTTCCACTCACCCCACTCGTTTTGACAACATTATTCGTATAACACATTATTCATATAACGTGTTAGACAGTGGGCTTACTCCCCCACTGTCTAACACGCTCACCCATTTGCCCCTCCCTTTCCTCCCACCTGCTTTTCATTCACCCTACCCCACCCATTCTGATTGCATTACTCTCCCTTTAGTCCACCTTTCAGTTTGCCTGGTATCTGCCCTAACCACTTACGTCCTTACTTCCACTCCATTTCCTCTGCATGCATTTTCACTGCCCATCCCCCCCCCCTTCTCTTTGTCTGTCTGTCTGTCTGTCTGTCTGTCTGTTTCTCTCTCTCTCTCTCTCTCTCTCTCTCTCTCTGTCTTTCTGTCTGTCTGTCTGTCTGTCTCTCTCTCTCTCTCTCTCTCTCTCTCTCTCCGATGTTTTCATTTTCTTCTTTTCTCCTCTTTTTATCATCAGTATTTCTCGTCAGCTTCTACGTTCTTCACTTCCTCCAGTCCTCTCTGCCTCTCAGCTGTATCCCACCTTTGCTGCCACTTTCATGTTCTCTGTTTCTTGTTCATTGTTCCCCCATCCCTTCACCCTGTCTCATTTATTTTCTTCTCTGCCTTCCTTATTTTACGTTTCATTCTTTCTCTGTTCCCATACCTATTTAATTCTCTTCTGTTTCCCTCCTTTATTAACTTCTCACTCCTTCCTCCCCTTCTTCTCTCCTCTGTTTCCGTACTATCCTTTTTCCTCCCACTTTCCTACCTTCTGCTTTCCTTCTCTCTCCCTCTCTTCCAATGATTTTTCCCTTTTTTTCTATTTCGTATCTCTTCCCTTTTTCCTGCCTTCTTTCTCTCTCCTTCCTTTACTTCATTTCTCTTTTTCCCTGCATCCTTCCTCTGTCCTCATAAGCTTCATCGCTTTCCTTCTCAACTTTACTCTCCTGCCTCCTGCGTTTTTCGTCTTCTTGATTTCTACTTCTCCTCCTACCATCCTCGTCATTCCATTCCTCCATCCTCCTTACACTTCGCTTACCCCCTTCCCTACCTCCCTGCTTTCTTCTCCATCCCTCCTACAGTTTCTTTCCCCCTCTCCTTTTCTACCATCGTCCCCCCCCCCCCACCTCCTTCTTCCACCCCGCTTCTACTTCCATCATTCTTCCCTTCCTCCTCTCCGTTTCATCACACACTTCCCTCTTTCCACACCACCAGCAATAACCCCCCCCACTTCTCTACCTCCCTCTTCTACCATTCCCAAACCTCAGTGGACCAGTCCCGCACCGGTAATGCATTTTTGAGGAGGTTTCTTGGGAGGCCCGAGCAAAGAATCTGCCTGTGCGCCACATCTGCCTGTTTTACCTTCACATACTGTACAAACATTTTGTCCTACTCTCAGGCCTCCCGTGATGAGAGAGACAGAGAGCAGACAGACAGACGGAGAGAACTTCTGCAACTCGGCCAAAAATCCTGACATTTATGCGATAAACTTCTCTCTCACAAATTCCTCGCATGCAAAAACAAACAACAAGGAATTTTCAGGTATCTAACGAAGTTACTTTGATATTTAAGGCATTTCTGAGGCACATAGGGGAATCGTTTGATCCTTCAAGCAATTTCAGGACACAAGGGAAAATACTAAGATTTTCCAGAAGTTTTTAGGCACATGGTGAGTTAATGTCATCAAAACCCATCTCAGGCACATTGTGATTGTGTGTTCTGTTATCAGTCAAGTACGGAAGTAGTTTGATCTTGTAGACAGGTTTCAGGCACATGAGGAACTAGTGTGACCTAGACCATTCTCACTGTTCCTAGACACATGAGGAACCAACCAAATTTCCATGCGGTACTCGGGCACATTGTATGATCGTATAAGGAACGACACAGATTTTCGTTAATAAAGCTGGAAATTAGTGTGATGTCTTCCATGCAGCTCAGAGACACATGGGGAAGTAATTTCTCATTTGTCAGTATAACCATTATTTGTGTGTTCTTCCATGTTGTTGTTAACTCTAGAATGCTTACGTTATTATCCTCACAGTACTGCTTTCGCCGGGAGAATTTTTTTTTTTCGACATTTTCTTTCAGTTTAGTCTATTTTAGTCTCTGTACACTTTAGTCTCTTTGATATAATCATACAATAATTATACACCCGAAAAAAAAAAAAGTAACAAAAATGTAACACAAATGCTTTTGTCTGGTAAAAAACACTTAATCCACATTATACCTGTGAAACACCTTTTTTTATCAGTTTAGACTCTTTTAGATTGTTTTCACCCTTTAGTCTTTTTGATTTAATCAGAAACTAATTATACACCTGGAAAAAAAGGAAAACACAAAAATAAAAAAAATGTAACACAAATGCTTTTGTCGGGTAAAAAACACTTTAAACCCAAATATCATGGTGATAAATGCGAGATGAAACCACGCCACTACCTATGTAGGTAGGGGGTAGGGTAGATCGAAGGTATAGGGAAGGACAGCTCCAAAGCTCTTATCATAACAAAATAGCAAATAAATAAATCGCCGAACAGGGAAATTAACCAGACGTAAGCATTCTAGGGTTAAGCAAACCGGGAAGTAGCTTGATTCAGTTAAAAAAAAAAAAAACAAGAGAATTAGTGTGGCCTTGCGTATTGTTATCAGACATATGGAGAATAATCTTCCAAGGAACTAGTGTGATTTTCCAAGCGATTCTCAGGCAGATTGGGAACTAGCGTCATCTTGAATAAAGCAGAGGCGTGTGTGATCAGATAAAGCTCAAGGGAGGAGCAATAAAGGTGAGATGTCTTGACCTGTTGCCTACCTCACCCCACCCCACTTGACCCTAATTAAGATGAACTGACGATCTGTTGCCTATCCCACCACTCTCCCTTGCCATGCTCAGAGAGAGAGAGAGAGAGAGAGAGAGAGAGAGAGAGTATCCCCTTCAGTGCGATGTCTTTTATTTTTGCCACTCTTCGCTTTATTTACATCCAGTCTCATTCCATCTCTTAAAATGTGGGTTAGAGCGTTAGGATGATGATGATGATGATGGTGATGATAACAATGATGATGAAGTTACCACAAGATTTTAAAAATCGACTTCAGAGATCACGTTGTCTATCTGTCTATCTCTATACTTAGTCTGCTTCCCCCAAGACAGAGGGGTAGCCGAGACTGGACGACATACTCCCAATTTACTCCTACACACACACACACACACACACACACACACACACACACACACACACACACACACACACACACACACACACACACACACACACACACACACACACACACACACACACACACACACACACACACACACACACACACACACACACACACACACACACACACACACACACACACATATCTTAACCCCGAGGGGAGAAGGGACAGATCCTCACGTTGTAGTTATGAGAAAAGAAACATGTTCACTTATCCCTTCAGTACGAAGACACCTTCTTGTTTTATTACACCGCCACATGGTGTTAGATATTTGGAGACCCTTTTGATGTGAAGGGATTGGAAGCATTACTACTGACTCTTTCATTTGGTTGATGTAAATATATTCTTGCTTCCTACAGATGATTATATACGGTAGTTATGAAGAGAATACCGTATGGTTAGATACACGCTATAATCTGTGTATCTATCTATTGCCAGACGCCTCAATCCCGTTCGGGGTGGCCACAAACAAATCGCCTCCACGTCGCCCTGTCCCCCGCCATTTCACTGCCCCGCACCCAACTCACCCCCCCCCTCTCATATACCTCTCCACCCCATCCCTCCATCTCATCCTCGGCCTCCCCCTCCCTCTTCCCCCTTCCACCTCACTCACATACACTCTCTTCGTCAGTCGTTCACGCTATAATGATAATAATAATAATAATAATAATAATAATTATAATAATAATGGAGGCTGAGAACCTTCAAAACATCGTTCTTTTAGAGAAAACTGAGCACACAGGAAGAAGCAGTATCTTTTCAGTTTGAGATGCCGGCTTATAATATTTAGTATGGTTCCGGTCGAAGCCCACTTTATATTGAGCAGTCAAGAAACTAACGTTATAACTGTTTATTGACCTAAGGGTGCATTTAATTGTGCAGATGGAAGAATTATACCCACAGATGAAAACTGTTGATATTTCACTTATTTTCAGATTAGAAGATCACCAGAAAGCTAAATAAAATCCCCAGACGGTGGCACAAAACTAAGCCAGAGCCACACGTGTGTGAATGCTGTACCGTGCATCGAGGTGTCAGTCGTTGCTATAGAAAAAGCGCACAAACATTTTTCAACTGTGAAGGCAAAAACACGACCCTGACATGAAAGAACACGTTAATTCAACGCTGCTAAAGACATGACGAATATATATATATATATATATATATATATATATATATATATATATATATATATATATATATATATATATTGGAAGAATGTTCGTTGTTCAAACCATAGCGATCAAGTATCAACACCACTTAGCACATAAAAGATCCTTCTGGCCGTCACCTGAGGCAGCTAAAAGATTACTTGGGTGTGTAATACTGTTTGTGATAGTTATCACACACACACACACACACACACACACACACACACACACACACACACACACACACACACACACACACACGAGTCACAATCTTTATCCCTCTTACTGTCACTCCCTCATACACACCCACAGTTACGACCGCACAAGCACACGCAAAGCAGTTACGCGTCGACTTATTCTCTCTCTCTCTCTATGTTGTGTACTGCATGGGTTCAGTAGTCAAAGATGTGTGTGTGTGTGTGTGTGTGTGTGTGTGTGTGTGTGTGTGTGTGTGTGTGTGTGGCCGTAATTTACAGGAGATCCATAAACTCTTAATAATACCGTGCTGGCCAGGTCAACTAAAGTCATGGATGCTTGAGGTAAGGTTGGTTAAGTAACAAGACAGTAGGAAATATGTCTGTATTATGTATCTGTTTCAGTCCATATTACATTCACTGTAGGACTGCACTTTCACCTGGAGGGAGAGTGATAGCTAAAGTTAACCCTTCATGTTGGCAAAGTTCGAATGTGGAAGGACGTGTCTGTAGGGCAAGTGAAGCCACGTAGAAATCGGATATTGTAATGGCTGTGTTTGTGTGTAAGATGTCTGTATACGGTATATTAACGGTATTGGCTGTGTTTGTGTGTGTCTGTATACTGTATATTAACGGTATTGGCTGTGTTTGTGTGTAAGTGTCTGTATACTGTATATTAACGGTATTGGCTGTGTTTGTGTGTAAGAGTGTGTATACGGTATATTAACGGTATTGGCTGTGTTTGTGTGTAAGAGTGTGTATACGGTATATTAACGGTATTGGCTGTGTTTGTGTGTAATAATGTGTATACGGTATATTAACGGTATTGCTCTGTTTGTGTGTAAGCGTCTGTATAGGGGTATAATAAAGATAGAAAGGACAAAGTACAAAAATATGAAAGCATTTGCCAGGACCTACTACCAGCATTAACTTTATTCCACCGCGGTGTGACATTGACTACTCAATATGGTTCTCACTCATCATAAATGATCACGCTAACCACCGATCCGAGTAACCACCGAGTAAAATGGATAAATAAGACACATATGCTGCACTGTCTTAACCTTTAAGGAACTGTAACGTGAAGTAGTTATATCAAGTTGGGCATGTGTCTGGTTAATAGTGTCACTTAGCTTGCTCAGCGTATGAGGTGAACGTTGATAGCAACAGAAGGAAAGGGTAAGTGTCTGGAATACTGGAGTGCTGGCATCACATATCGCAGGAGGGGCAGAAGATCATAGTAATGAGATGGTAATTTGCGGTAATTTGCATATAAATTCGAATCCCGGTATCACTGGAAGTTATTACTGGGGTTTAGTGGTGCAGTCATAATTTCCGTACTCCTCTATAACCCATCTACATGCCATAAAATACTGTACCCATGCTGTTGCAAGTACACCGTACTGTATGCTATTCTACAGTTTCAGCAGATGCTGTAAGGAAGCAGTATCCAAATAGATGGTACAATTCGAACGCAATTATTCCATTTGCAAGAGGTCACACATATTGCGAAAATGAATGATAGCAAAGCTGCCTCACTCCTCATGTAATTCCTCAATTCAAGCTGCCACATAAGAACAATGGCTCTGTTTCTCTCCATTGTCGGTCATCAGTCAGTATTCTTCTTCTGTGTTAAACATCAGACTTCCAGTCGACAGAGTTGAATGTTTATTTGGACATCGGCCATTGATCATCACCACCACTGGATATCAGCCACCATCCCAAAACTCTCAAGCCCCCGGAAAAACATCGATCTTATTGCCAAAAGGGATATTAGGTTCGCCAGGACATCATTGTTTGAGACTTAGTTTCTTCACATATCCCTTCTCATCATCACACGTCCCTCTCATTGCCACACGTCTTCTCTCATCGTCACATATCCTCCTCTCATTGTCACATATCCTCCTCTCGTCGGATGTCCCCTCTCATTGTCACATTTCCCCTTTCATTGTCACATGTCCCCTCTCGTCGTCATACGTCCCCTCTTGTCACATATTCCTTCTCATCGTCACGTGTCCCCTCTCATCTCCCTTATCCTGTTTCATCGTCACATGTCTTCTGTCATCGTAACACGTCCCTCTCAGTAGGTCAGTGGTCAAGGTCATTGGGTAAGGTCAACTTAAGCAATTTTTTTTTTTCTGATTTGAACCAGATGTGGTGGATGAGTTTAGCGTCAGGTAATGATGAAGCAGTTAGATATTTGGAGCAACTGGTCAAAGGTCAAGGGCACAGGGAATCGTTAGATATTCGACCTGAAGGCACCTCCATATCATCATTGTGCATCTATCGCCGCACCTCAATTTATAAACATGATATCGAATCATGCTATAAACAGTAGATCAGAAACAAGGAAGATGTTTCTGTTAATCACCTCTATTCGATTATTTTCCGTCATCTTTCATAACCTTACAGCACAATCACAGGTGCCCAGTGACCGATTGTAGACCGATTGTGCGGTGTGGTGTTACACTTTCTGTGTTCCGCTTGTCATCATTTCCATTCATCATTAGGCTAAGGTTAGGTAAAAATTTTGTTTCATATCACTCGTCAGAGATTCCCTGTAGGTAAACTTTAGTACCTAAAATATCTTTGCCGTGCAGAGCCAAATCTGTTTGTTTCCTTTTTAGGCAAGAAGAATAAAATAGATCAGTCGTCTGCATTCTGAAAGAGCTGATGGAGCAGTGACCCAGCACTGAGTCACTGGCCAGATAATGGAGGCCGGGGCAAAATTCCAGTTCATTTACCATGGCAACAAAACATTGGCCTTTTGCACAAACCACAGTGAGACACAGGAACGACTATCGTTACTGGAACACTATTTTGATCGCATTATGCGTAATCCACATACAAAAATATTGACGTCGACCTCAGTTGTTTTGAGTGAATAGTAAATGGGAGTCAAATGGGTCGGGAAGCTCAACCGGGGCGAGAATAGCTGAAGGGAAATTAATTACCGTACGACAAGGTCGCTTTCCGATGCGCTGGTTGAACTCCCGTCTCAGTTACTGCTTTAGCTCGAGATTAGGTATTAGTCGAGGTCATGCAGAAATAGCCAAAATTTAATTAGATGCCTGAAACTCCAGTGGGAAAGCGCGTTTTTCAAATGAATTCATGCCACGGCCCCTTATCGCACCCTGGCCAGAATTAGCCTCAGTGTCAGCCTTAAGCCTTCATTGAATATTATGGGGGAAGTAATGGAGCCGTGATGTCGTGGGAGGATGGAAGATGAAAGACGGTGGAGGAGAGGGATATGTGGGTGGAGAGAGAGAGAGAGAGAGAGAGAGAGAGAGAGAGAGAGAGAAAAAATAATAATAATATACTGAGAGTGTGCAAACCTAGGAAGAGGTTTAATGGAAAGAAGTGGCCGAAAAGAAAGGATGGTGAACAGCAAAGGTGGGTGGCGAGATTGGGGATCTGAAAAGAGCTACGTTCAGTCTGAGAAGGTGAATATCTATAAATGTATGTGTGGGGGGGGGGGTAGAAACTGAACATTCGTATTGACAGTAATTGGGTTCTGGTGTAGTGAGTGTAATTCCAATTCTCTCCCTCACCTCCACACACTCCTTCACCTCTCACTTTCCTGAATCTCAACCCCTCTCTTAGCTCTCTTATCCTCCTCTTATTCCCTTATCCTCTGTTTCACCCCTCACTCGGGTCTCCCTTACCTCTCACTCCTACACCTCTCTCTCTCTCTCTCTCTCTCTCTCTCTCTCTCTCTCTCTCTCTCTCTCTCTCTCTCTCTCTCTCTCTCTCTCTCTCTCTCTTTCTCCCTCTCTCAACTAAAGCCTCATAATATATGAGACAGCAGTAGCCTGAGAGGGAAGAGAAGAGAAATGAGTAGAGAAAGTGAGTGAGAGAGAGAGAAAGAGAGAGAGAGAAAGAGAGAGAGAGAGAGAGAGAGAGAGAGAGAGAGAGAGAGAGAGAGAGAGAGATGATCGAAGAAATTAGAAGAATGCTGAGTAGAACTAAAGAAGAAGAGCGAGAAACAAAAGAAAAAAAATGGAATCGAGGCAAGTTAAAAGCAAGAGAAAGGAAATCAGGAGGAAGAGAATGGATGGAGAAGGGAAAATGGACGAAAGAGAATAGGGAGACCGCGAAAAGGTAAGTTTGGCAGAGGGAAAAGGAGAGAGAGAGAGAGAGAGAGAATTTACGAGTATAGTTTCTTTCCTAGAACTGGTGGCTAACTCGGGCTCCTATGACTCACTCAGCTGGAAAAAAATAGAATACAAGAGTTTTTGTGACCAGGAAGGATTAATGGTGACAGTATTAGCCTTCTTAAGCTTTAAATCATTCTCAATAACATAAAATCATCTTTCTTTAGCTATAATAAAATGTTTGTTATTTACTACCGTGAGGGGATTCAGTAGGAGGAAGTTGCCTGGTGATAATTCTGCTTCCCTTTTCCTGTTTTCATCTCCCTTTCCTCATGTTAGCTTACGTTTACTTAATTTCATTTCATTTGTGTTTTATTATTTTCATATCACATTTCATATTCTGATCATTTTCATAAGCTTATCTCCCATTTATTATTCACCTATGCAGCTTCTTAGTCTCATCTCCCTTTTCTTATTCTCTTCTTCCTTTCTTTCTTCTCATCTCCGGTTTCTTAATCTCATTCCCTCCCCCCTATTTTATCTCCGTTTTTATAATTATTTTTGTTCTTTGTCTTTATTTTTTCTAATCTTCCTTACCTTTCTAATCTCATTTTCTTAGCCCTCACCACATCCATACTCCTTTTTCTACCAAAGACTCCGTTATTCTCATCCTCTTATCCTTACAAACCCCACCAACTCATATTCCTCTCTAAAATAGGCTACTTCTACTGTCATTCTCCCATTCTTAAAACCTTCACCATCCGCTATCCGTGTGCAAGTCCCTCTCTCTAATCCTAATCCTTTAGCCTAGTGACTCATTTATCCCCCGTCTCTTCCGCCTCTCCCCTTTCTGTGTAGAGAATAAGCATCGCAATACTCGTCAAAACAGTGGCGAGTAAACCTGAAACAAATTAATTTTGTCTATAGCTTAAATGATGGTGAATGGTTTAATACTCTGCACTGTTCTTGTTATCTTGTTGATGGCGATTATTCTGAGCGGGCTTGACATGTGATAGGAGAGGAGTAGGAGGATAAATAATAGTATTTCCATTAGCTTTGGTCTGGATCAGCTAGGCTACAATCGCATACCATCCCGTGTCACATGAACACAACGTACCGGCAGTACTATACCACCACTCGACTAGTGTTTCACATTTTTTTCAGATAGCTCACCGTTTGAGCACGGAAAGAAATCCATGAACCCATTTTAGTTGTTTCGATGAATGTAATGAGAATTGGCTGAATTAGTCATATCGGGACTGCAGCCTTACGTCGTAGCTACTAATAATTAACATCATTGTAAATTACAGTAGTTATAGTTACTTTGACAGTCGACAATCTTTTCCCACAAAATCACTTACCATGGATGAATTTGACACTTATATAGTAATCTTAAGTCGAAAAGACTCAATTTCACAAATCTCATTTCTCAGTGTACAGTAAATACTTGCCTTACAACAGGAATTATCGGTGGTGATGGTCATACCGATATCACCTTACCTACCAAGTTAGAGTCAGTTCATGAAGTCCTTTATTTTGAGCTTTGCTATTTCATTTTAGATGGTCAACACTTCACAGTCTGCCGTGGACCCCAGAAAATATTGGTGTTAACCCCACATGGTCGATGGGCATCCAGATTTGGAACCACCGCACCAGACGAGAAATAAAGTAACCTGTACTGGAGAAGAAGGTGCTCTGTTTCTGTCAGTAATAAGTATTATCATTTTTATGCAGCAGATAAATAGATTTTCCAACATTTAATTCTATCGATAAGGGCAGTTGGTACTCAAGAGGTCAGAATTCTACGTTTAACTTTGGCAAAGTTTCAGATGCACTCAGATCGAGAGCATGATGCCACAGTACTTGTTTCCTATTTTTACCTTGACTTTATATTTTGTGTACGAAGATTTGCAACAGAAGCTTTGAAATACTCTACTTCTTCGGTGATTTCAGTAACCGTATGTTAAATTCTTAGGTTAATCTTTTCAGTGATGTACTTTGCCATCAGCCTTAATTTTCAGTTGTTCATAATTGCCAGACACAATGAAACATATAAAATATCAGTCATGTCTAATGCCATCGAACATAGGAGGTCATGACGTGTGCCCGTACGTGGCCAAAATGTGCAATTGTAATTAAAGTCTGGTAAATGGCATAAATTATTCCATGTCGGTGGCGGGTGTTGAAAACTGGCATTTAATTAATTATACAGAGGAAGATGCTGTTGCCTAAATAAATAGATACGCCGTGCCCTCCACACTAACATCAGCCCTATGTCAGCAATACCCGGGGACCATTTTGGCGCACTCTGGTCCCTTCAAACGTACAGATCCGTGTTTGATTAGCGAAAGTTTTTAATCATGAACTGGTAAATGGATTTTTGTGGCAAAAAGATGGTACCTGACCTTCAATAGCAGTTTTTATCCCACAAAATTAAGGAAGCTGGTGTGTTAATGTTTTCCGGGATATCCACATATAATGTTACTGGTATTGTATTCCATCCATCCATCATCCAGTCCAGTGTTGCCCCATGAGAAGCGTAGGAGCCCGGGGCTAGGCAAATTGGCCCTGACATTTAAGATGTGATTAATGGTATTGTATTACTGCTTAGTATTTTATTCACAGCCAGCATAGCTGGTAGGAAATGTTTCAAGTCACCATAGAGTGTCTTTCTGTCTGCCTGCCAGTCGGTCTGTCTGGGTGTATATCCGTCTACCTTTTCCAGCCTCAACTCCTGATTGTCTTTCATGGAGACTTCACTTTTGTGGGATGGTAACTGTTATTTCCATCGAGATTAATGAAACACATTCGTAAGTAGGACAACTTTGCAAAGTAACATTTCTCTCTGGGTAACAGTGGAAATTTATTACTCAGTAAAGGACTCCTCACTAAAGTTTGTCGACATTGTTTGCTCCAACTCACATACCTACATCAAGTTCGAATATGAAGGCTGTGGATCAGAGATCACAGTCTCCAGAATGACAAAGAACTCACTCCCAAGCAGGCGGTTTCCCCGTATCGATCTATTAGTCATCAGTTCCTCCTAAATTCCTAGACTGAATGAATCCTAACATGCAGATGTACCGAAGTTGGTTAGTGTGAAAGTCAGTAATCGATTTATGACGTTTGCCTTTTGTTGTCCGTTTGTCAGGCTGTCATGAACCTCCTTCTAAGCGACTGGATGACACGTAAACTTGACCAGTGTGAGTGTTCTTTGTAAATTAATTAAAAACCACCACCAAACCAGCGTATGTGCCCCCGGTGCTCCCTTACAACCCCATCATAAATGACCCACGAAGAATTTAGTAATTAGCCAAATTGCTATTAAGTTTACATTAAGTTTCTACTCGCCTTTTAGTATCCTGGTAATAGATTTTCTTGATATTGCCAAATGGTTTCGGATACTGTATGAGATTTGAATATTTTGAAAGCCGAAGTTTTCCTCTAAGGTTAACGTGTGTGTGTGTGTGTGTGTGTGTGTGTGTGTGTGTGTGTGTGTGTGTGTGTGTGTGTGTGTGTGTGTGTGTGTGTGTGTGTGTTTATTTAGTATTCATCTGTCATAAGAAGCTACCTGTCAACGGTATAATTACAATAGTTTATTATTTATTTTTCATATATATATAGTATGAGAGCAACGGTAATTTTTTTTGTCATTAATTATTCTTTTTCATTTTCTTCTCAGGTATGTTCGTTCTTCTCGTGCCGCCGTACCAAAGGTGTACCGTAAGTACAAAACACACCTAATTTAAACTGACTGAAAGGCCTCCAAGTTTGCGTTGAAGAAATTACGCAGTAATAATCATCATACTTACCCTTCTGTTCCATGGATTGGGAAGGATCCATCAGTTTCAAGGGGAAAGCGCAAGATTAGAAATATCGGAAGAGCTCCCAGCCAAATGGATTACGCTTCTATTAATTTATCGTTCAGTCCATCGATATTCTTGGCTTCCCAGACTAACTTAGTGATCCACACAAAAATGTGCTTTGTAATGCCTCTGGAATGGAAACCAGTTTGTTCTGTCCCGAATTATAAAGAGGAATGTAACTAGTCATGGGCATCTCCACACAGAGGGGAATAGGAACAAGAGAGGAGGAAGGAAGGATGAGACGAAAGGAACGAGAAGAGAGGATGTTAAAAGGACGGGATGGAGAAAGCCAAGGAAGGGGAGAGGTGTGGAGTAGAAAGGAAGGCGAGGGGGATGGAAGGGATGAGGGAATGAGGTGACGGAAGGGACTTGTCAGACTCCACACGGTGAGTTATGGCTGACGGGTGTGAATGGAAGTGGCGGATATAGAGAATGGAAGGAAAGAGAATGAAGGGGAGATGAGGACTAGAGAACGAGAGACAGGTGGAGGAAAAATTGTGTGAAAAAAGAAACCAAGAGCGGAAGCGAAGAAGAGGCTATGAAAGGGAATGAAACTGAAAAGGAAAAGTGTAATAAGTGAAAATTTTACAGGTGACAGGAGGGACGACGGAATGGAGGATGGGAAGGAAAGAAAGAAGGTGATGGAAGTGTGATGCCAGGCAGCAGAATAAGAGAACAAAGAGATGAATGGACGGCACGGGGAATGGAAGGAAGGGGAGAGATGGAAGGATGGATGGATGAAAGAGGTGGTTGGAAGGAAGGCCAGAAACGGAAGGTAGAATAGAAAGAGAGAGAGAGAGAGAGAGAGAGAGAGAGAGAGAGAGAGAGAGAGAGAGAGAGGGGAGCGAGGGAGGGAGGAGGAGGAGGAGGAGGAGGAGGAGGAAGGGGCTGAGAAGGAGGACGAAGAGGTATGGGTAAGAGGGGGATGGAAGATCGGGAAAAAAGACTTGGACAGAGGAGAAGAAATAAAGAGGTGGGCAAAAGAGGGCAAGAGAGAGGGGATACAGACGATGGGAAAAGAGGTGGCTACAAAAGGGAATTATACTGTTAAAAGAGATTGCAAGATAACAAGAGGTGGACAGAAGAAAAGGAAACAGAGAGAGAGAGATGAAGAAAAAGATGGTGAATAGACTGAAGAAAGGACGAGAACAGAGAGAGAGAGGAAAAAAAAAGTCAGGGAGAGATAAGGGGGAAAGAAGGAGAGGTAGACCTTTGACCATTGACTTCAGGCTGAAAGTGACTCCTGTTCGACACGAGCTGAGAGAAAGAGAGAGAGAGAGAGAGAGAGAGACAGACAGACAGACAGACACACAGACAGACAGACACACAGACAGACAGACAGACAGAGGTGGAGGGGCAGAGTTGGTGTAATGTTGGAATGGAAAAAATATTGATGGTTGACCACACGATAAACACGACGCTTCTTGTATTTTGTTTTTGTCACCACCAGTTGGCATTGCTAAACACGGAGATGTAATTCATCGCTGGCGTTAAAAACGGTACGTGTAGGTCGTTCTTAAAATTTACCTCTTTAGTGCGAGGGATACATACGAATCAGATAAAACTGTGCTATCAGTAAAAATCACTTATAAAACACTTCATCCTAATGAACAGGTTAAAAGCAATTTGCCTTAGTACCTCTGTACCATACCTTTGATTGATCCTTTCAGCGTGATTAGCGTTTTGTAGCATCGTCTGTAGGTAGTAAAAATATGAAAGGAAAAACATCCAAGTGAATAAGTTAAAAACAGTTAGTACTTGTATGTCGTAGTGTAATTCATCTGAGTGGGTTTTCCCCCCCAGGGCTGGGTAATAAGGTAACTGCTTTGGTTGTCCTTTGTCTTTGTTCACCACCAGCACACCAGGCGCCTTTATGTAAACACACCATTGCGGGTCGTGTTGTAGGGGAAGACTGGGGCCATCTGGATAATACTTGCCTTAGTGACCCCCTCCCCTCCCGTTAAAGAACTAGTGTTCTAGACAGTGAAAGGGGTCGTTCATCGTCTTAGGCCACACTTAAGTCCCTGGGTGCTGGCTGAGGCGATTGCGTACTGTTAAATTCCTCGATAGGAAACTTGTGAGCTTGTGAGAAGTGCTTGCTGTGACGGAGATGAAAAGATCGCGGCCTCAGAACTGCGTGCCTTGTGTATATAGCACCATCCAGTCCAGGAACGGCAACCTGCATGGATGGGGGGGGGGGTAAGGAGCGAGGGGAGTGCCCCTCTTCCAATTTTAAGAAGAGCCGTGATTACTGAAAAATGAAGAACAGTGATATTTACCAAAATGCTTGTAGTTGATGAATTCCACAAATGTTTTCATAGAATTATTGTAATGAAAAGATAAATTTTTAAATAAATTTTACTTAGATTGCTTACATGCATCAAAAGGTATTTCCACAAGGAATCATATCTCCACAAGGAATCATATCCTCACTTTTTTAATGTGCTGGGTCCGGCCCAGCGCAACAAAAGCACACGAGGGAGTATCATTGCTGACCTCCCCACTCACAACATTATTCCCCACACACCCCAACTTCTCTGTTATTTATTACTGACTCACAGGATTGAGAGAGAGAGTCAGTACGCAAAAATAAGTAGGAATTAAGAAGGATAATATCGAAGGAAGATGTGGAATCATAAGAAGTGTGGTAACCATCTTCTCCCTTTATAATTTCTCCCGTTCGTAATTACACATTTTTATCTTCTCACACCTTCCCTAACACCATCATACCTATATACAATCTCCATCATATATTTTTCTTCACACTTCATTCTTTCAGCTCATTCACCTCCCTTTCTTTGCCTTTGTGCAGTTGTTTTTTCTTTCCTTTTTGTCATATCTGATATATTTTCTAATTACGAGAGAACTGTGTGTGTGTGTGTGTGTGTTTGGCTGTCTGTTTTTGTTGCTGTGTGTGTGTGTGTGTGTGTGTGTGTGTGTGTGTGTCTGGCTGTCTGTTTTTGTTGCTGTGTGTGTGTGTGTGTGTGTGTGTGTGTATGTGTGTGTGTGTGTGTGTCTGGCTGTCTGTTTTTGTTGCTGTGTGTGTGTGTGTGTGTGTGTGTGTGTGTGTGTGTGTGTGTGTGGCTGTCTGTTTTTGTTGCTGTGTGTGTGTGTGTGTGTGTGTGTGTGTGTGTGTGTGTGTGTGTGTGTGTGTGTGTGTGTGTGTCTGGCTGTCTGTTTTTGTTGCTGTGTGTGTGTGTGTGTGTGTGTGTGTGTGTGTCTGGCTGTCTGTTTTTGTTGTTGTTGTTGTTGTGTGTGTGTGTGTGTGTGTGTGTGTGTGTGTGTGTGTGTGTGTGTGTCTTTCTGTCTATGTGTGTGTGTGTGTGTGTCTGTTTTTGTGGCCGTGTGTGTGTGTGTGTGTGTGTGTGTGTGTGTGTGTGTGTGTGTGTATGTGTGTGTGTCTTTCTGTCTATGTGTGTGTGTGTCTGTTTGTTTTTGTGGCCGTGTGTGTGTGTGTGTGTGTGTGTGTGTGTGTGTGTGTGTGTGTGTGTGCGTGCGAGAGGGGTAGTAGACTGGACGTGTTGACAGTAGTTTAGTTCTGGTGTGTGAATTTAATTGGTATTTCTCATTCTATGTGGTAGATGGGGTCGCTCACCATCCACTCACTCGATGTAGTGCTGCTCTCAGGTGTCTACCCTTTCATCTCTTCCATCCTTCTTTCCTTTCATCCTTTTCTGTTTTTCTTTCCTTCATTCTCTCCCCTTCCTTCTGCCTGTGGGTGACTCTACACTGAGTGACAAGCCAAATGGTTTCCTGTACACCAGGAGACCATTTACAATGCTGCCTGGTAACCATATTACCAAATTTTAGCGCCTGATGGTTGAGTGGGTAATTAAGGCGCTCCAATTGGATTTAGCCTGTGTTGGTGTCTATCAAAGGGATGGTTAGGGTTTATTGCTCACGTAATGCCACTCAGGGATGAGTGAGGCTGGTCACTCTCATCTTAAATTTCAGGACAAACTTGCCTACCCCCGGGCTTCAACGCATCTCATGGGGCAACATAGGATTGGATGATGGATGGATGGATGAAAATACTATACCATCATAGGTGTATAAGGAGGGAGGAAGGAGAGGCGAGATAGTGATAATACAAGAAACACGTCACTCCTCTGTAATGTCTTGCTGGTAATTTCAACGCCGGACCAAGAACGAATCCATCCACTGCACTAAAAGCAAAATAATGCTAAAGTTGAAACAAAAGGCCAGGAATGAGTCAAAACTCGGGAACCGGTGGCCCGATTGGCCCGAAAATTTTATTCTTCAAATTAGAGCATTTTAACAGTAGCTTGCTCTAACAAAAATTTGTGCTACATGCGCCGTTTTTGCTGTGTTACGGTAACAAACTAACAAACCATCAAATATTCAGAAATCGGATAATTATAATATAGATTACTTTCTGCTAGTACGCATATACTAGCCGTTTTTACGTTCAAATTGTAGGTCGGGGCGTGGGTAGGAACAGGAATGGTCGTGGGAAAGAGGATGGGGTGAGAGGTAAGTTTATATGAGTGAGGGTGAGGTGCGAGGTAAATGGTTTGGATGGAGGTGGAAATGGGCCTGAGTTTACTGTACATGTTTTTGCTGCATTGCACATTTGACGTTTTACTGTTATTTGCATATTTATATTGGGATGACGGTAATGTGAGGGTGAGGATGAGGGTGGGTGTGTGAGAGAATGAGTAGTGTTTGAAGGGCGGGGCAGGAAAGGGTTTGCAGTGCTCACATATTGATTCTTCCTGTATCTCTACACTATTAAATTTTCCATTGTTCTCATTTATGTATTCGGATGAAACTGGGAATTTGGTTCAAGGCACATCTCTACACATTTTGTTTATTATTACACTGTTACATTTTCAGCGGTTACTTTTTTAACTATCTTAATTTTTTTGTGATTTTACGTTTTTATCCCGCAAGTGATGAGGGTGGAGATGGGCGTGGTTGTGAGGATGGGAGAGAATTGAGGTTGGTGAGGGTTTTGAGTGGAGGTGAGAGTGAAAGGGGAAGTGGGCTTGTGGCGGAAAAGTACAGATTCAAGCTGCCTCTCCACATTTTTCATCGTGCTGTTATTTGCATTTTTATGTCAGAGGTAAAAACAAGGTTGGGGTGGAGATGGTGTGAGGGTGACGGTGGATGGGGTGGGGGAGTTGTTGGGATTAGGGTGAGGGTGGATGGATTGGGGGAGATGTTGGGATTAGGGTGACGGTGGATGGGGTAGGGGAGATGTTGGGATTAGGGTGAGGGTGGATGGGGTGGGGGAGATTTTGGGATTAGGGTGAGGGTGGATGGGATGAGGGAGATGTTGGGATTAGGGTGAGGGTGGATGGGGGAGATGTTGGGATTAGGGTGCGGGTGGGTGGGATGAGGGAGATGTTGGGATTAGGGTGAGAATCGGTGTGAAGTCAAGGAAGTTGAGGTTTAGTGATTCTGGCTGCATCTTTATCCTTTTCATTTTGACTGTATGAAAGGGTTCATGAAGGCAATATAATACATCCCCGTCAGTTTAAAATCTCTGTCCAATGCCAATTGAAAACGTCTGGAATTAGGAAGATTGTAATAATGTCATTGTGATGAAGGGGTTATGGTATAAAAGGCAAAATAAATTAGTGATTCAGAAGTGACACGAACTCGACTAAGGCAGGAGACTCTAAAGGGTGAGGTGAGTGTAGTTCAGATATTGTTGTAGGGGCCTGGCTGTACATACGTATTGATGGCTACGACTGGGTGTGGGTGCTGGACCCTGGCCTACCGATACAGCTACGGCCATATGTATTTGATCCGAAGGAGGTGAAGGATTTGGATCTTATCCCACTGATAAAACTGATACAAAACCATCCGATGAAACAAGCTTTATTTTTTCACGCGTTAAGAGCCTTTAGAAGTTTCATAATGCGTGATTAAACACAAAAACTATCACGACAACAGAGAGGGAAGGAATCCGGAAATTATGTTAGTTTCTCTGTTTGTGAGTGACGGGGAAAGGTCAGAGACTTGTGGCCTTGGTAAAGTTACGTGATTCTCCCGTGACATTCAGAGAACGGTTGTGATGAACTGTATTTCCTGATTGGAAGGGTCATGCTTCAGATATCAGCACTGTATAGGGCGGTAAAGGCCAGTGAAAAGAGTAAAATAATTAAATAAATAAATAAATAAATAGCTACAGCCAATCCGATGTTAAGACTGGTGATATTTAACCTTTTTGTTTTATTGAGTTTATTCTCAGCTAAATAATCGACAGTACAACACTAAAGGTAAATCACGCTGTGAAAAAGTTACAATCTTGAACCTTTGTCAGCGTTGGGATTCTTTCACCTGAATAAAAATGGTTGTGGGTGATTAAATACAAACGTGAAAGTTGAAGGGAGAATTAAGGAAGGCGCTGATATCAGTTTTACACACACACACACACACACACACACCGCTCGCTGGTGCAGTGGTAACGTTCTCGCTTGCCAACTGGTGGACGGGAGTTCGCGTCTCGCTCAGATTGCGAAAAGTTTCACTGACGAAGTGGGTGGTTACTGTGCCCCTTGAGCAAGGGGACGGGTGTGTGCGTGTATGAAGGTCACAGCCTTGCCCTTAGATCGGACTATATGAGCTCTCAGCTC
>NC_137024.1:13809361-13901861 GCF_032717465.1 Coenobita brevimanus | reverse complement strand
AGCTTGTACAGCACCCTACCTGTATCCCTGACTGCCTTGGAGAGAGCTCCAACATACTTGACCTCTTCCTTACAACTAATCCTTCTGCTTACACTGTTAATCCTTTCTCTCCGTTGGGCTCCTCCGATCACAACCTTATTACCTTAATCTGTCCTATTGCTCCAGTACGGCCTGTGGACCCCCCAAAGAAACGTCGTCTGTGGCACTTTAGAGCTGCAGATTGGGACGCCCTCAGGCAGTACTTTGATTTTCCCTGGAATGATTATTGCTTCCATGGCCGAGAGACATCTGTGTGTACCTTGCGCACTACAGAGGTTATTCTCTCGGCCATGGAATCATACATTCCCTTCTCGTATCCTTTGACTAATGCAAGAAAGCCTTGGTTTAATCATGCTTGTTCTAATGCTGTCCGCAACAAGGAGAGGGCCTATAAAAGGTACCGGAGCCAACCCACCCCTGCATCACATCTTGTTTATGTTTGTGCCCGGAATCGTGCTAAGGCTGTTCTTCGCTCTGCTAAAAATAATTTCATCCGTAGTAAATGCTCTCAACTCTCTAACTCGAATAATTTACGCTTCTTCTGGCACCTTGCAAAAAACCTTTCTGAGAACTTTACCTCATCATCTTTCCCTCCTCTTTTCTATTCTGATGGCTCTGTAGCTATTTCTTTAACTAATAAAGCAGATCTCTTCGCTCAGACTTTCTCCTCCATTTCCACCATAGACGATTCCGGTACTGTTCCTCCATCACTTCCCCCCTCTGACTTCCTCATGGCTGACATTAAAGTTTCTTCAGCTGATGTATTTTCTGCCATCACTAGCCTTAATACTAACAAGGCATATGGGCCTGATGGAGTCATTCCTGTTGTCCTCACGAACTGTGCTTCTGTGCTTACACCTTGCCTAGGTAAACTCTTTCGCCTTTGTCTGTCAACTTTTACCTTTCCTTCTTGCTGGAAGTTTGCTCTCATTCAGCCATTCCCAGAGGGTGACCATTCCCAACCCTCTGACTATCGTCCAATTGCATTAATGTCCTGTTTCTCAAAAGTTTTCGTGTCTATTCTTAACAGAAAAATATTAAAGCATCTTTCCTATCACAACCTTCTTCCTGATCGCCAGTATGGGTTCCGTCAGGAACACTCCACTGGCATTCTTCTCACCTACCTTTCAGACTCCTGGTCATCCTCCTTTCGGGACTTTGGCGAAAGCTTTGCAACTGCACTTGACATCTCAAAGGGTTTTGATCGAGTCTGGCATAAATCTTTAATTTCCAAACTACCCTTTTACGGTTTCTATCCTTCTATCTGTGCCTTCATCTCTAGCTTCCTTTCTGGTCGTTCTATAGCCGCTGTTGTAGACGGCCATCGTTCTTCTCCTAGATCTATCAACAGTGGTGTTCCTCAGGGCTCTGTCCAATCACCAACTCTCTTCCTTTTATTCATCAATGACCTTCAAAGTTGTACGTATAACCGTATCCACTTGTACGCTGATGATTCCACCCTTCACCTTTCCATTTGGTTCTCACAACGTACATCTCAGCAGTTACTTCAACAAACAAGGGATGAGGCTATGGCATACCTAATGACTGACTTGGCTCGTATCTCTGATTGGGGTAAAAATAATCTTGTTCTTAATGCATCAAAAACTCAGTTTTTACACCTATCAACCCGACACAATCTTCCACAGGAGTACCCACTAATGTTTAATTATATCCAGCTCATTCCTGCATCATCCTTGAACATGCTTGGGGTTTCATTCACTCGGAACTTATCGTGGCAAGAACATATTGCATCTCTTGTAAAATCTGCTTCCAAGAGATTAGGTGTGCTATGCCGACTCCGTACCTTCTTGACCCCTGCACAGTTGTTGACATTATACACAGGTTTTATTCTCCCCTGTTTAGAGTACAACTCTTTTGTGTGGGGAGGCTCCCCACATAGAGCTCTTCTCGATAGGGTGGAGTCAAAGGCTTTTCGTCTCATCAACTCTCGTCCTCTTACTGGCTCCCTTCAACCTCTGTCTCTTCACAGCACTGTTGCATCTTTATATCTTTTCTATCGTTACTTCCATGGTCACTGCTCTTCTAAACTGTCTGCTTGCATCCCTCCACCTCTAAGACGGATGTGTAGCAACCGCACCCGCCCAGCAAGAAACTCTCATCTCTTTTCTGTCCAACTCTCTAATGCAAGAGTTAACCGTTACTCCCAGTCCTTCATTTATGCAACAGGTCAACTCCGGAACTGTCTCCCCCGTCTGTATTTCCTACTTCCTATGATCTCCAGTCTTTCAAACGCAGTGTGTCCAGGCATCTCGAAATGAGCGGATCTTGAATTTGGCTCTCTTTTGTATTGTTTTTGTTTTTTCTTGGAAGGAATGGTTTGCCAGCTCCTGGCCTTTGGTTCCTTCTTTCTTGCTAAAAAAAAAAAAGTGAATGTTGCATGTGCATCAGGTATCCTTTATTTATGAGCGGTTAATATTTGGGGATATTTACGTGTAAAGATTTATTTGTACTTCCTTATATTCTTACGTTCAGATATTTACGTGTTCCGCTTCGTTTCTTGCTGGTCAGTATCAACTGCATCGCCGTATTCTTTAAGACTGAACCCCGTCTGCAAGTTTCTCCTTGGTAAAAATCCATTACAGTTTTTCATAGACCAGGGCGTTCAAGAAATTGGATCCATCGAGTAACAAAAATGTGTGTGTGTGTGTGTGTGTGTGTGTGTGTGTGTGTGTGTGTGTGTGTGTGTGTGAGAGAGAGAGAGAGAGAGAGAGAGAGAGGTGGAGCACCTGGAATTGTATATTCCAGTTCAGAGTGAATTACCTGTCAGACTCACGTGGCTAACACGGCAGCCCAAAAAGTTACAGTTCTGAGAGCACATCGTTTGAGTACATTGTCACCGACATTGAAGTTTAGCATATCCTATGCCCTTTGATCTTAATGTTTATACCGGTATTATAGTTAACTCCTACAGAACTATGGCGTCTTTATTTTCGTTTATTCTTGCTACTTCAGATGATTTATTCAGCTTAAGAGAGATCTTTCGTGTCGGAGGGGTTGCTGAAGGCTTTATCTCACCTTTTCGGTACGAAAACTGTCTCCTAACCACAACAATGATGTTTGATAACATCGAGAACAAGAGCAGTCAGGGAGCGCATACCTCCGCCAAAGAATCAGTGTCCCCCTTTTGATCTTGACCTTTGACTTTTTCTCGGAAGCTTTTATCACATTTTTCCAGGTAGTCCTCTTCCGCTGTTGTTAATTTGGTGCAGGTCCATCCAGTAGTTTTTCCGTTAACAGACTGACAAGCATATAAAAAAAGTCAAAACATAACCTCTGTGGTGAAGGGAACGTTATATTAACGACATCCTTGGGATGAACAAGGTAACTCCTTCATTACGATTTTTTTTCTTGTTTTTTTTCATAAGACGAAGGTAAAGTGTAGGTGTAAAAAGCGAGTTTGTGTAGAAAAAAAATGAATAGAGATGTATGTGGAGATGGTGATGCCTTAGAAGTGGAACCAGAATTTCAAAAGGCTACGAAAAATAATCCATTATAAAAAAAATAATAAGATATATGAGAAGATGTTGTTGCTTATGAAATTGGGTCGGGATTTTGAAGGCGCGAAGGATGTGTGAATGACTATGATCCATTGGGCACGTTGTTTGATAACCTTCCTGGTTTTGTGCTTTTTCTTTGTTGTGGGGCCTCCCAATCCCATCTTAGATGGTGGTGATGATGATGATGATGATGAAAGACACGTGGTGCCTCTTACCAGCTCACTCTTCCTCCGTCTTTCATTTTCATTCCCTCATTATTTTTTGTTCGTTCTCACTCCCCTGGCACATAAAATTCCCAGTCTCCATCACCTTCATTCCCTCTCATCCACCCCTCTTTCGTTCCATTTCGCACACCCTCTTTTATTCCCCTTTCTCCACCCTCTTTCATTCCCACGCTTCCTTACTCCTTCATTCTTACCCATACTTTCGTTCACAGTCTGTCATTTCCATCCCCACTGTCCCATTGTCATATCCACTGCCTCTCACTTAATCATTCCCACTTACGAAATATGAAGAAATATAACGAGCCAGGTAGAGTAGCCTACCACTCACACTCCCCTCACTTGCCTATTCAATCCTTTGATCCTTCGCTACGAGTCTCACATGACACTGGCGATAACGAACATAAAATAAAAGAGGCGTCATTGTAGTGAAGTGGTTAACTCCTGAGTAATGGAAGGTTTCCCTGTGACAACTAAATTCGTCTGACGCCAACCTTAGTAAGTTATATAGTTTGTCGGAACTGAACTAATAGTTAAGGAAAGAAGGTTGACTACATGAAAGTTTAAAACTTCTGCAAGACGCGAAGTGTTGGTGGTGAGACTGAGGGAGGTGGGGTGTTGGTGGTGTGGGACGGAGTTAATGAAACGACTCGCGTCATCCAAGCCTCGGTAATTTGGAGAACAAGTCCAGCTTGACCCTGACAATGAGGCTCGTTAGCAAAATGGTCAAGGAAGCAGGGGGACCTCTCGCAAAGTTAGGGTAGTCCCATGTCTTGTCTTATCTAGGTTTGTATAGCTATCCGTTAATATATATCTAACATCCTTGTCTACCAAGTTGTTACTTGAGCTTTCAATATGCCCATCGAACTTTGGTATTTTCCTGTATTTTTCGTAAGTTAGTCTACCTTGGTCTTGCCCGGCCACACTTCCCACACGCGGAGTAACATCAAACTGGGAAGTGTCACCGATATGAATTATATATACAGTATAGCAGGCGAATGTATCCGGTGTAGACAGTTAAACAGAACAAATTTGTGGCAAATTTTGAAAATTGTATCACCAATGTCGCCGTTATGACTAGTTTACATCTTTAACCCTACCACAATCACCGGTGACATCACTGTCATTATCATTAATACCCTTATCTGGATCACCAGCATCACGATTTTTATTACTTCCAGTACTACAATCACCATTACCACTATCACCAGTAGCATAACCACAATCTTGGTTATCATCACTAACATTATCATCAATACCATTATGACTACTGCCACCATTTTGACACAGCTTATATAACTTCCACTACAACAGCCGCCGTAATACTTACATTTGATCCTTGAAACAGTTTTGTATCATATTCATTAATTATCAATATGATATCCTCGGCAGTCTTGTTATTTATGGTCGTATGCATAAAGAACAAGTGTCGCGCCACAACTGCAGACTCCACGGGATTTCACAGGTAACCTTAATGAGTTACAAACAGTTGGTTTATAATTCAGCTATAATTCGCATTATTCTCTCCGACAAAGAGAGTACTGTATGTTTTCATCCCCGTTTGTTTACTTGTTTTGTCTGTTAGCAGGATTACTCAAGAACTACAAGGGAGATTTAGACCAAATTTTTTGGGTAGATAGCCCATGTCCCAGGGAACAATCGATTAACTTTGGAACTGATCCGGATTGTATTGCAGATTCTGGATCCGGAATTCCTAATCAGAGATGAGAAAATCTAACTCATTATCAAGAGTGGTTTGGAAATTACGTTGTCCTTGTCGGAGAGTTGCGCTCCAGTGAGTGCCCCACTAGTTTGTGTTTGCGAAAGTCTAAGAACTTGCATGTAATTCGTATGTTTTCCCAGTAATGATATTTAAAAAATGCAGAAATGTGGTATTCCACAAATGCACAAATGAGTTGTTAGCTGTAAGAATCTTAATATATTAAAAAATACGACGAAAGACTGGATATCACATTACATTGCCTTTGGGAGATTAATATGTTATGAGTTACTCCACAAGTAACCGTAGATAAAAAAAAAAAAACCTTGTGAAATGTTTAAAGAAAAATGATTAAAGTACACTTGAAAATAAATAGATGGCCGCACCCATGCAGTCATCCTCTTATGTTTTCATATTATCTGAGAGGTACTGCAGTAAACAGTGTTGGTTATGCTTGTTGTGTTATATCACAATGGGGGTTAGATTTAGAGACATAAGTCTGCAGGGCAATTTCTGTCAAGTGCGACATCCATCCTAACCATTCTCTACATATATTCGTATTTTCAAGCACTGTCGGTCATAAACGATGTAGACAGTCATAAAACGAAATATACATAATACTAAAATGGCTAAACTCAAGAAACTATTAAATAGTGAAAAGAAAAACATAAAATGATGGAAATAAAAACAGGGGACAGTGCAGGGCTGTGGAGCGAGTGTTGAGAGAGGGTTGGAGGCAACATGGCACCCAGTCGCCAGTTGTTGCAACCCATTCTATAGAAGGCGTTGGTTCCTCTGCCTCAGGGAGCATAGCTACTTCACAATTTTGTATACTTTTTGTAGCAATGCGTAGCAAGTGAGCATCAGAAAGCAATACGTCCTTCTGCGTCAGATATCAATATGTCCCTCCACATCAGAGAGCGATACGTCCCTCTGTATCAGAGAGCAGTACGTTCCTTCGTCTGAGGTAGCAAAGCAAAGTTTAATTGCATTTCCCTAGCAATGCGTTTGTGGGATTAAAGCAACAGGTGTGTGAGGGGGGGGAGAGAGAGAGAGAGAGAGAGAGAGAGAAGGTGCTGATATGAAGAGAAGCCGGAAACAACTACTCTTGTGTAAAGCCAGAACCAAACTATAGTACTGATACATACCGTATACACTTCTCATGCATATACACTTTCTCTCATACATCTATGCTACACGGTGAATAAAACCCACACTTGTAGACGAAGAATATAATTACCAAACAGTTTCGGTGGACACTGCCACCATCTTCAGTGGTCAAGATAGTGAGAGGGAGTGACACTGACTATACAAGGGTTCCTTTTTATGCGTGTGTGTGGAAGGGTGGGGTAAAGGTGAGGTGGGGTGGGGTAGATTTTAAGCGGGGATTAACCCAAGGGGGATTTTGGGAGGGACATTACCGGACAGGTCAGGTGTAATTCCTATCTGACCTTACCTGTGTCCTAGCAGGAAGGGACATTTCCACTAGGGACCTCATTATAGAATCTAGTTTGTACATACCTTCACTAAGGTTGAAATTCTCGTATTTCTGGATACACATGGCTTCAATAATCTTTCGTTTCCGAAAGTCATGACTTCTATACAATAGATGGCTACCTTGCCAGTCAATTCTGTGGTTGGCTTCACAAACATGGTTAAATATTGCATTATTTAAATTACATGTTCTTATGGCATACTTGTGTTCCTTAATCCGTGTTTCCAAACTACGACCTGTTTCTCCTATGTAAACTAGTTCACAATCTTTGCAAGGAATTTTATATATGCTTGCTTCTGAATATGTTGTACATTTGTTCTTTACTAACATTGCTCTGATGGTGGAGGTATACCTAAATGCTATATTTACCTCACTACAGTAGTGATGTAAATATAGCATTTAGGTATACCTCCACCATCAGAGCAATGTTAGTAAAGAACAAATGTACAACATATTCAGAAGCAGACATATATAAAATTCCTTGCAAAGATTGTGAACTAGTTTACATAGGAGAAACAGGTCGTAGTTTGGAAACACGGATTAAGGAACACAAGTATGCCATAAGAACATGTAATTTAAATAATGCAATATTTAACCATGTTTGTGAAGCCAACCACAGAATTGACTGGCAAGGTAGCCATCTATTGTATGGAAGTCATGACTTTCGGAAACGAAAGATTATTGAAACCATGTGTATCCAGAAATACGAGAATTTCAACCTTAGTGAAGGAATGTACAAACTAGATCCTATAATGAGGTCCCTAGTGGAAATGTCCCTTCCTGCTACGACACAGGTAAGGTCAGATAGGAGTTACACCTGACCTGTCCGGTAATGTCCCCCCCAAAATCCCCCTTGGGTTAATCCCCGCTTACAATCTACCCCACCCCACCTCACTTTTATCCCACCCTTCCACACACACACGCATAAAAAGGAACCCTTGTATAGTCAGTATGTCACTCCCTCTCACTATCTTGACCACTGAAGATGGTGGCAGTGTCCACCGAAACTGTTTGGTAATTATATTCTTCGTCTACAAGTGTGGGTTTTATTCACCGTCTTAAGATTATCACGCAAGAGTGATTCATCCAGCCATCTATGCCACACATTGACTCATACACCTCCTCTTTATCTGATACACCTACACTGCATCTTGTATACATACACTGCGTAGTTCCATCACCAAACTTTCCTTCTCATTCAGTCGTACATCTTGGCTACTATTTGTCCTTCACACCTACACTTCCTCTCATACGCCTGCACTTCATAATATCCATAAATTTTTATTCGTGGACTTGGTTACCTCTGCCAACAAGGTTGCAGGAAGTCATGTACCCTTGTTTATCACTTTGTTAGTTTTTGTGTTTGTCCACAAGATATTTCAAAGTGTATTTATGGATTTCAACGAAACTTTTTGGGTATATGGATCATGGGCCAAGGAAGAGGTGATTAAATTTTGGTGGCGACCCGAGTTCAAGTTCCGGTTCAGGACTGCTTTTTTGTTTGTTTGTTCACAACATATCTCGGAAAGTAATGAGTGGATTTTAATGAAATTTTGTTAGTATGTGGGACGTGAGCCAAGGAAGAATTTATTAAATTTTGGTGGTGATCTGAGATGCCTGGTATAGGCGTTGGAGGAGGTATGTGCTCTCTGTATGGATGGAAGTTGTTAACCACTGTCCATGCCTGACAGTTTGAATGTGTGAATAATAATACATCGAGAGGCGTCGATATTAAAGTGTGCACTATGGAGTACGCTGAGGATCATCATCAGTCACTATCTTAGTCAATACAGTAAATGGAATAAAGTCTGTTGTCTAGTAACCATTACCAAATCCAGCTTATTCTCTTCACTGACTTACACTAAGTTTAAAAATAAGTCGACCTGGAAAAAATTTTCCGAAAAGTGTGTACGTTATGCAAACACCTGTAGGTCATTACTTGACTATCAGACATTGATACGAACGAAGTCCGTGGTCTTCCCAGCTCAGTTTGGCCTTTCTTATCTTAATATCTCTCAGTTTTTGAAAAAGAACAGCCAAGTTAGCCTCACTAGTAACAGCCATGACTTTGTACCCCAAAGGTTCAGTTTCCAAAGGCTCTTAAATTGTACGAGTAATACCCAGAGATTCTTAACACCTCTTACACTAGAGCAGGTCAAACCTTCTCCGTGGCTAAATGCTGGGAATTACGGACCCTGGAATGAAAGGACTTATTATAGTGGTGTAGGGGGAGGGTTGCTTCAGGCGGTTTCACCGATATTAACCAGCAGTCCACTGTGCACATGCTTCAGATTAACCTGAAACTACAACTACTACTACTCTCTAGAGAGTGTTCAATCGGTACCTCAGTCAACGCTTCCAGGACTCTTCAGACTCCTTTCTGTTCTTCCTCCTGTTATTTTCTAACAGTTCTGTCCCTCCTCAGGTTTATACTCTCCATCTCAACTTCATTCCACTACATCCTCCTCCGCTACACTCTGTTCCATTCCATTTTATTTCAGCAATCTTGCATTCCGAGTTAACTCCACCTCCCTCTCCAGCTGTCCGTCTTATCAGGTCTGTCCCACCTGATGTCTCTTTCTGCTCACTTCTGTCTTTTCTCTGTTTTCTCCTGAGACCTGTTGCATCGTTCCACCCCCCTCCACTCCTCCCTTCCACCTCCATTTGCCAATTTTCCCGGCTCCTGCAAGACATAGTGTGGAGTGCTGGTGAAATTGCCTTCCTTTCCGCCACTGATTGGTGTAAGGCACAGGGGGAGAGGGAGGGGATAAGGAGGGCAGGTGTTGCACAGAGGGGAGGAGAAGGGGGAAAATAAGGGAAAGAAACGAATAGAAGACAAAAGAAAAATTAAGGATTGAAGAGGACTAAGAAGAAGGAAGGTGAGGGAGCAGGAGGCGATGGAGGTGAATGAAGGGGTTTAGATTTGAGGGGAAATGATGAAACATAAAAATTTAAAGGAAAGGACTACAGCGGCCAGTGGCTTGGCCCATACTAGGCAGCTGTTACCTATGGGTATTGCTAAACTACCCGAGGACAAGAAGAACTAAAAAAACGGGAATACGGCCCTTACTCCCCTCCCCCTTCCTATTACGTCCATTAAACCGAAGCTTGTAGGAAATAAAGGTAGGAAAGGTCATACGATATAGAAAAACTGGCTTGGAAATTATACAAGAAAAACAGTGGAAAACATGCAGTTTACCGTACTTTAATCCAGGAAAAAACCGTAATTTGTAGTGAGTGATTTAGTGACTTGGATGAATCTTATGCTCACCGTTTTCGGTCATTGGTCTGTGTTTATCCATAGCCTCTCATGGACACGTAACTCCACGCACCCGTTACGGGTTACCCTGTTTTTCCGAACTAGCTTTTTCCTATCTCATTTAAAGGGAAACATGTGGAGTATTTTAGGTTTGTAAATCGCGTAGAGGGAGTCGGTACTAATTCTTATAAAATCTTGTATGCACAAAGTTCTTTCTCAAAACCTTAGTGCAGGTGAAAGACAGTTTGTTCCACTCGTCCACTACCGTACTATATTACCAAACCATTTCTTAGGCTACTTAGTTATTAACAAAAATGAGGTTTATGTATTGTAAATACATTTATTGTTTGATTATTTTTTCCTAACTGCTCATTACCAATACTCCACTTATAATATACAATATGTCTCATTTATTTATTTCAATACTTTATGCATCTCACATAATTTTACCCTTGCACTTCGCCTCTCCAGTGTATGCATATTTACATTTTTTTTATTTTCATCATTGTACCATCAGACGATAATATTTAACCATTTTATGAGACCTTAGGATGGGAGAGTGGAACCAAGCTGTAGCCTGTCTGACATTTCCTATCCCAAAAGTCACTCCTAAGCTGAATAAAACTGAATGAATAAAGCAATGGAAAAATGAACACTCAGACCGCAGTACCCTTGCCAACAGGTTAGTTTGAGATAGACCATTTGACATAGCTTTGTGATGTAACCTTCACGTTGGACAGATAGCTCTCAAAATCGAATTACTTTGTTTTTGGTTTACCCTCAATCCTTCCACCAGGTTTGAACGAAATCTGGTAAAAAGTGAGTCCACCTTTCCCTGACTTTGACATTTGACTGATTGTGCCCAAAATCGAATCCCTCTCTTCTTGACTTACTCTGAATCCTTCCACAAAGTTTAGTCTAAATGGAATAAAAACATTACCATGTGACATTGTTTAAAGTGACCCTTGCCATGTGACCTTAACATTCGACCTGTTGTTCACAAAACAAGAGGCTTCAACATTTCCACCAGGATTTGTCCAAATCAGATAAAAAATATTTTTAGCTATTTGGTTCACAAAGTGAGCCATAGATCGAACTTTGACATTGCCCTGTGACTTTGAGATTTGATTCTTCTTGCCATACCCTCAACCCCTTCACCAAGTTTGGTGTAAATGGTTAAAAAAAAAAAAAAATCACCCTGCAAAGTGAAATGCTAATCTTGACCTTTGACATACTGTTCTCAAAAAACACGTCGATAACTTGGCTGCCCATCAACTCTTACTCTAAGGTTGATTAACGTTGGATAAAATTTTTTAGTTATTTTGTTCACACACACACACACACACACACACACGTCAAGTAAAATATAACTGCGCTCGCAAAGCCAGAGCGGGTATAATAAGTCAGCGGCTTGAGGGGTTATGCCAGAGTTTGTAAGTGTGTGAGAAGGAGGAAGGGGTAGAATGAAAGAAGGTTTAGAGAGAAAATTCAGATGTCAAGGAAGTGGTACTCATAGGTTGAGAGAGAGAGAGAAAGAGAGAGAGAGAGAGAGAGAGAGAGAGAAAGAGAGAGAGAGAGAGAGAGAGAGAGAGAGAGAGAGAGAGAGAGAGAGAGAGAGAGAGAGACTAAGTAAAAAAAAAAAAAAAGGAAAGTAAAAGAAAAGGAAGTATAACAAAGAACATTAATCACACATGCTACCGTAAAAAAGTCCACGTAAAGCGGAAACTCTCATATGTTCACAATAAGAATGTGTTGATATCAGTGTTTCGTCTGAATAATGCACGACACTGTGATACAATAAACGCAGTGTAGCCACGCGTATGCGTGATCTGAGTTTAGCTTTTTTGTGTGAGTTTCGCTTAGACAAAATACGATTTGGAAACTTATAGTTGTTGATTCCTTCCTTCTGTGATTAAACAAGAGCAATCCATGTCTTCCATAGAATAGATGACAGGTGTGGCCTCAGATGTACTCCAGCACCCCTACCCACTTGCCCCCCTTCCTCTTCAGTACCCATCTTGCTGTTCACTTGTGTTAGGACTCCATATTATAATTACAAATCATAATAGATAGATAGATAAATAGATAGATAGACAGCTCTATGCGAGCCTGGGAATGGGAAATGATCTTGCAAGTTACACTGAGGAAAAGCTGACAACAGATTATGAAGTAGCCAGTCAGTTAGTTGTCAGCAATTCACCAGGTGAACAAAGCCTTATTGACCATACACACACATACACACATACTCACACACAGGCTTCTAGAACTTTCCAATCACAGGGAACACACGTGATACGACTTCTGTTTCACCAGAATTTAGGAAAGAGAGCTCAGAAGGAAGCTAGCCATAGAACAGACAGGTTGCAGGGAGAAGGGCTTAGCAACTTGAGAGAGAGACAGAGAGAGCGAGACAGGGAGATATCTCCCGGGACTCTACTTTATACTTCGCTCTGTGTGAGAGACTTGTTAATATTTCCAAGACAAATAAAAATAGTTCCATACTATTCTTTACCTCTCCTTGTCATTGAATGACAAATGGGAAAGAAGATTATCTACTTACAAATCTACTCAAGTATAACAACCGCTCGTCCACAAGTCTAATATATATAACTCCACTACAAGCAAATACAAAGTCTTTTTATGACATTTATAAGTTTTTACAAAGTCTTTTATGACATTTGGTGGCAGCGGACGTATACGAACCTCGTCTACGAATCAACAGTGAATTCCTACAAAATATCAAGATTGAAAACAAGAATACCTCTCACAACCAACAACTTACAACCAGCTCCTGACAGTTCTCTCCAACCAGCCCCCTCCGTCTCCCAGATCATCACGCTGATGTAGAGGTGAAGAGGTCACAGGATGCCTTGCAAGTAGTTTAACAATATATTGATACAAACAATCTTGCAACTTCTACGACTAACCAGCGAACTACAACCGTCTACAATCAACTACAAGTAGCAACTCTACTAGTCGTCTGTATAATCTTCTACACGCACCTACAAGTAGCGGCAGTCTTCATCCTACAACGAGTAAATCACAAGAGAAAAGGACCGAGAAAACATCAACAAAGAAAAACGGAACAAACAAACAAAGAGTGAGACACGACTCATAACTCATCTTACTCACTCGTCTTCACTCAAGTTATTCATCGCTACTCATTCACTCACCACAGCTACCAGTGTGAGAAGTCGACGTCATCATGCGTGCTTGCTGAAAAGACGCCACGTCAGTCAACTCACCACCTGCACCATCACTAACACCATTCCCATCATGGTAAAAATTAGTGAGTTACGTAGTTACTTCATTTATACAATACACAGTGATAGACAATAAGCTTCTGCACAAACATATAAAATGTGCTGTATGGTTACAGCTTAAATACACATACTACAGTTATCTGCATAACTCAAACACTAAATAATCACCAACAATAAATATTCTACACTGTATATATTCATTCATTTATTATAACATTTATTTACTACCAACGAGTGTTACCATTTATACCTACATAAAATACGTGTTTCATACATACAACTATACATTATTACATCTACAATGTAATAAAGAAAATATACCATCACAGTTACTCAGTGAGCAATTACAAGAACTGTATTTAACATTTATTAATTAAAGCTACCTAGTGGAAACAGATAAATTAAGTTACAAGGAAAACCAGAAAAAAAAAAAAGGCCAACACAAATGACGTTAGTAAGAGTGAACATCTTCAACACAATCGTGAAGACAATGATTTCCACACAGTGCTGACACACATATTGCCCACGATAGGTACAACTGAACAACAAGTCAGTGTATATAGTTAATATTGTATATAGTGTATATATTTTTTATATAAAATAAAATATGGGGCTATATAATATCATTTTCAGTAATACTTGTGCAATATAAACTACACTTTAAAAAAGTATCCCTAGGAAATTAGCCAGCAATTATGCAACCATGAACAACACAGAAAAAGCGTAGACAAACGAAGAAAAACAAACTATAGAAAAAAAAAAGTAAGAAAGAAAAAAGAGAGAAATAGAGTAAGATCACATAACAAACAAATGAAAATAAGTGTAAGTGTTACTACATATGTCAAAATACCACATAAACTGCTTCTATAAGTGAAACAAAAAAATTTTTGTCTCCACAAGCAAGTGGCATGGCACATCATCACATAAACTCCTTCTATAAGTGAAACAAAAAGCAGATTGTTGTCTCCACGAGCCAGTGGCATGTCACATCATCACTATCATCGACCGCAGCATGACCGGATTCATATGTCAGGACTGCAATTATTACAATTATGTAACGACAAACGATTGCATTATGTTACACTTGCTACAATTATGTAACTACAAACGATATGTAACAATTATGTAACGACAAACGATTGCATTATGTTACACTGGCTACAATTATGTAACTACAAACAATATGAACCATTTATGTAACAGTTGCATTAACAAGATGTAACTTTTATGTAACTTTAACTACAATTATGTAACTACAAACGATATGTAACAATTATGTAACGACAAACGATTGCATTATGTTACACTTTGCCAATTAACAGTTGCATTAACAAGATGTAACTTTTATGTAACTTTAACTACAGTTATAAGGCCAAGACACTTATGTAACAGTTGCATTAAAAAAATGTAACTACAATTATAAGGCCAACACAATTATGCATTACCACAATATTTTGTAACAATTCATAAAATGTTACAATTATGTATTACCACAATGTTAGTACAATATTATAAGTCATACAACTATAGCACAATTCTGTATTATCAGTATCATCATACAAGTTAGGTGAAATACTAGACATTACTAAAGTGATAACTCAATATGTAATGTATAACCTAGCAGTATTACCATTGCACAATTATATGCGTATGTCTGTTATACATACACATCTCACAAAATGTATACAACTTGTTTAAAATGTAATATTACTAAATAATTACTATTTACTATGAATATTATATGTATACAATATTCATACAATTATGTTACTTTTACAATATTATGTATTTCACTTAATTAGCTTATAAGTTCATTATAATGTGTATATAATATGTATTAATATATTATGACTATTAACTGTCGATGGTACGCCATTTTCGCGTGACCGAGCATATATTAGGACTCCATATTATAATTACAAATCATAATAGATAGATAGACAGCTCTATGCGAGCCTGGGAATGGGAAATGATCTTACAAGTTACACTGAAGAAAAGCTGACGACAGATTACGAAGTAGCCAGTCAGTTAGTTGTCAGCAATTCACCAGGTGAACAAAGCCTTGTTGACCATACACACATACACACATACTCACACACAGGCTTCTAGAACTTTCCAATCACAGGGAACACACGTGATACGACTTCTGTTTCACCAGAATTTAGGAAAGAGAGCTCAGAAGGAAGCTAGCCAGAGAACAGACAGGTCGCAGGGAGAAGGGCTTAGCAACTTGAGAGAGAGACAGAGAGAGCGAGACAGGGAGATAACTCCCGGGACTCTACTTTATACTTCGCTCTGTGTGAGAGACTTGTTAATATTTCCAAGACAAATAAAAATAGTTCCATACTATTCTTTACCTCTCCTTGTCATTGAATGACATATGGGAAAGAAGATTATCTACTTACAAATCTACTCAAGTATAACAACCGCTCGTCCACAAGTCTAATATATATAACTCCACTACAAGCAAATACAAAGTCTTTTTATGACATTTACAAGTTTTTACAAAGTCTTTTATGACACTTGTTTCCACTCAGTCTTCTTGGTTCACTGGTCCCACTGTCTCCTAACTTTCCTCTCCCGGACAAAATTAGGCTACTCATCACCTCTCTTCCCTTAGCTTAAAATTCTATTCGCCCTTCGCCTTCGTCCACCAAACTTCCCTCTCTAGTTTCCTCGCTCTCCCCTCCCCACACATACACTGGATTACCTCTCGGTTTTAACTTAATTCATTTATTAGTTTTTACCTTGATTCACTTTACAGCTCTCCTCCTCCTGCTGCTTCTCTCGCCCGTCAGCAGCATCAAAGTCATATTTCCCTATACATATTCCCTTCACCATATTCGACACTTATCTTTTCAATGAATAATTCTTATTTATTTTCCCTCTCGTCTCTACACATACACACACACACACACACACACACACACACACACACACACACACACACACACACACACACACACCTCCCCTTAGTCCTGCTTCTCCACTCACCCTTCTCGGTTTCCCCTCTGACACCATTCTTGACAATTAGCAAACTTCCCTTCCTTCCACTTGTCATTCTGGCCTCTCCATCTCATAGCTATCTTTAAGGTTCATGTCGTATATTTCTTTCTTACTTAGAGTAACATTCGGGATTAGACATGCCAACTGTACTTTGCGTTTTTATCCAATTTAACTTTTGGCGTATGTTTGGACTCTTCAGAATGTGTTAAAAAGTTTATGTAGGATTCACTTGAGACTCTGACGCCACTTTGGTGCCACCACATTTCTGATGCTGACCGTAAATCAAGGCGGCTGGCAACACATCCAGGGTCATTGCAAATAACCGTGCCCAGCCATTTCTGGTTATTATTCTACTGGCCCACACTAGCCACTTGACAGGGCCGCAAAGTACCGGTAACTGTGAGGTGGTTCAGAGAGTGTTTACCTCTTTAATATTATGAGGTATATTCTGTTCTTGACATGTTCACATGATTCGACACAGCGTAAGGAAGATTTTAGAGCTGGATGTTTGTCTCTATTTGGCACGGGTTGCCAGATATAATGCAAAAGCCTGTGGGTGAATCAATTGGCTTCATAATGGTGTTTTGTCAGATAATAACGCCATGAATAATGATCAGCGCTGCGATATTGTTCATCATTGAGGAGTGTGATTGTTAATGGAAATGTTAAAAGGGGTAAAGGATAGCTAAGTGATGCAGTGGTATTAATGATTATGTAATGATGGCAGTTTTGGTTTACTCTCTCTCTCTCTCTCTCTCTTTCTCTGTAATGATGGCACTTTTGATCTATACTCTCTCTCTCTCTCTCTCTCTCTCTCTTTAATGATGGCACTTTTGACCTATACTCTCTCTCTCTCTCTCTCTCTCTCTCTCTCCAGAAAACAAGGTAAGAGAAAGCATGAAAGACGGTTGTCAACAACTTACCTAGTGAAATGGGCCAGGCACTCGTTCACTCACCATTCAAGCCCTCGGAATCCTGGCTTCACTTCGGATATTAGTCTGTCTATAACCAGGCGCCATAATCTCGGAAGGAGTGGCCACAGAGAAACCGCGTCCATGCTACCTTATTCACTGCTGTTATGCTACCCTCTCTCCAACACACCCGTCACTCTTGTAAGTTTCCTCAAAGAAACCTACACTTTCTTGGCATTTTTCTTCATGTATACTCTCTAAGATACTTTCCAAGTAGATATGTCTAATAGCAATGTTTTAATAATTTCCTGAATAACAGACTACCTCATTGATTGTTGTATCTGAAATGACTGACCAAATAATTGACTCACTTGTGGGTACTTGATATTCCCATGGTTGTACTACTTATACATTAAAATGAATAGAGATAAAGTAGACCTCATCGACTGAGCATTCTACAAACTTATATTTTTTATATGACATCTTTCAACTGGTGATTATCTGACTTCGGGAGATCATTTTGCTTTTTGTCTCACCGTCTTCCCGGCTTCCCAACATAAAGTATTCCTGTCATGTCAAGGCTTCTTTATCCAGTTGAGTAGAGACTTTTCGTCATGAAGGAACTAAATGTAGGCATCATTAACCGCTTCATTCCTTTGGGACTTTCCTAATCTGAATGAAATTGTTTGGTAGGAACGAAAATAAACTGGAATAAAGCGTCACAGAACTGAAGAAAATAACATTACGAGGAAGAGGATTAGGGGTGCAAATTAAGAGAAAATCAATGTTGATCTAAGTAGACAGGCGAAACAGAAAGGAAAGAAAAGATTTTTTTTAAGCAAAATTACAAGAGGTACTAATGTAAGCGAACGGGTGAAAAAAGAAAAAGCAACAAAAGAAAAGCGAACAGAGGAATCAGGAAACAAAGGTGACAGAAGAAACAAACAAAAGTAGGAACGAATGAAAGTAGGCAATAGAAGAATGAGAGAGACAAACAATACGAGTAGTACAACAGACGAGAGACAGAAAAGAGAGAGGAGACAGAAAAAAAAAAAAAAAGGATAGACAAGGCGATGGAAGAAAGAAGGTAACAAAGAAGGCGTTGGAGGATCGAAGGAAAGAAAGAAGGAAACAGAAGAAAGAAGGAAATAAATGAAAGACGACGTTAGGAACAAAACAAATAAAAAAGAAAGAAAAATAAGCATCATAGAAAGACGGAAACTAATAAGTAGCAGAAAAATGAAAGAAACAAAATATAGAAGATGAGAGAAAAATGAAGGAAAGTAACTAAGGCGTCAGGGGAATACATGCACCTGTATATGCAGTCACACTCACAGCTTCTTGTAACTCAACATGCTAATGCGTAAACATCAAATATCTTGCGTGTTATCGTAAGGAAAAAAAAAAGTACATCTCTATAACCACAGTAGAGACAAATGCGTAGTCACATCCACACTCAGTAGTGTAATTCTAAAAGCCTTATGAATAAACTATGGCTCTTTTAAGAATAATAGTAAGAAAAACAAAACTTTACGCCTTACAGCCAGAAAGAGAAACTTTAAAGCATTCGCACTCAACTTTGTAAATAAATAAAGGGTAAAATCTACATACTGTACAAACAGGCAGGTTCTACAGTTGTGAAAGAGTTAAGGCTGTATATAACCCTCCAGTTCAAAAAATTTCTTTAGAAGAATAACGTTGTCTGGAGATATTATGAATTATTTTAAAATACGTCTTTGCCTGGAATGGCTTAGTCAGTTTTACTAACTGTCTGATTTTATTTTTTTCCTTTGATACTCTCTTCTTCGTCTTCACGCGATTTTATTCGGTTTAGGAGAGTTTCGAACTGGTCGTGTCCTGTATTGCATTTACTGATCTGTTTATTACGAGAGAACACCAAAGATCAATGAAATGTCAGGTGGTAGCAAGAGAAAAGATGTTAACCTAGTGAAGTGATGAAAGTATTTATTCTTTTAAGGTCACTAAAAGCTAGTAGGGTGTGAGTTGGTACTGCACCCAATATGTGAATGTATTAGGTCCACTGCTGAAGATTCGTTCATTAGGAGTTTACACACAGTTTTTGGTAACTTTTGGAGACTCATTAGAGATGTAGCGCTGGTGCCGCGGGACTCTCCTTAATCTCTCCCATTATTGATACTCATGACACGGCCATATTATAGTTGGGTTATACCAGGCTTCCTGTCACCTCGTTCTTTGTGATATTAATTATTTATTTATTTATCTTTATTTAGTTTTCTTATTATTTTATTATTATTTATTTACTCCATGTTGCACTTCAGCATTGTATTTCTTGTTACTCTTTGCGTCGAGAGACTCCAGGTATACTCCAGGTATGCATACTCTCTGCGTAATGTTTTTGTTGTTGTTGTTGTTGTTGTTGTTTGGGAGAACTTTTGAATTAAATAATCGGCAGGCCCATGCCGACCAACTTAAAATGCCCATCTTCACACGGCATATTTCACCACCCATCCCCACCACGCACCACTGTCCCACCCTCACCTACCCACACCTACCCACCTACCCCACATTTTTTATTTATTTATTTATTTTTTTAACCACTAACCTCCATCCCACCTCCAGGTTCTAAGGCAGATATGTTGCCAGCATCGGCGCTGCCCTGATCAAACGTTCCTTCTCACCATAACCACCTTTTAATGTTCTAAGTACCACCAAATGATATTGCTGAGGTACGCTGAGACCTTTCTGATTAAAAGGGTTAGGATCAGTCTTAATACCCGTTGAGTAATAAATGTCTGCCCTTAACCACAGCACATAGAAGTGTCTGATGTTATCAAGACTGTAATATGAAAACGTCATCGCACTGAAGGGGTCAACATACACGGTAAGAGGAATGACGGGAACTCAACATCAGTGTGGAAAAGGTTGGTTCGGTAAATTACTGCATCAGGAAACGTTCTCAGAAACTGATATGATTTGACAGCAGACATATTCTTTATAATTTAAGCCCAGCCATTATTTGCAGCAAGTTTGACCTGTGTGGGGGAGGGGTATATAAAAATGGCGTGAATTGAAAGTGGACACTTACGAGACATGCAGGTACATCGGACTGGCGGTTTTATTTATCTTATAAAATTATATCTCTTAACCGATAGTATGAACGATGGACTATAACATTTCGGGGGAGATATTTATATGTAACAGGAAAAAGAAAGAATAAAACATGAAAGTTATGCATAAAGAACATAATATAACGTTGACATGATATACTTACTAACCAGTCTGGTATATCAGCATGCAAACAGGTAGGTAATGGATTTGGTCACGGCTGTCTGATCTTGATTTAATGTATGTTAGTAGTAGCTGATGAAGTACAGGTCAGATTCAGATATGAAAAACATGGATCGAAGATCACCTCTATCTGAAATTAAAAAAATAAAAACATACTGTATACACTATATCTCCTTCAAATCAGTGACGTTTTTATATTAATATGCTTGCTGTCAATAGGCGGTGTTATTGATTTTTTTTTTTTTTTTTAGGTTAGGTAAAATTTTAACTTAGCTACCCCTTCACTATCAGGAGTCGCTTGTTAGCAGGAGTAGACTGTAGCACAAGTCGAGCAGGGTAGTACTCCCGAGGTGGATGGAAAGCTGATGACAGGGAGAGCTGGAGCTCCCGTTTCATCAGCCCTCAGGACTAGTTCCTGACCATCCCCCTTTGCTGAACTTTTTCAGTGTCTCAGTTACACAGAGAGTAGACCAGCATGCTCTCCAATACAAATTTCTCAACCTGTCTGCACCGATCTACATACACGGTAGGCATTACACATTGGAGAGGATGGAGAATGAAAGACTGACTAAGAGGGTGTATGTAGGTGAGGTGGAGAGAGGGAGAGGGAGGGGTAGACCGAGGATGAGGTGGAGAGATGGAGTTGAGAGGTATATGAGGGAGG
Source organism: Coenobita brevimanus (assembly GCF_032717465.1). NCBI lineage: Eukaryota > Metazoa > Arthropoda > Malacostraca > Decapoda > Coenobitidae > Coenobita > Coenobita brevimanus. Next base: position 13,880,495 of record NC_137024.1, on the reverse strand, counting down.
GGGGGTGAGCTGGGGGGAGGGGAGTCAAATGGTGGGTGACAGAGTGACTTGGAGGCGTTTTATCTGCGGCCACCCTTTGCGGGATTAGGGCGTCGGGCTATAGATAGATAGATAGAGCAAAAAATCATGGCTTCTCAACATTCAGCCTCGGAGTCCCCAGAGGGAGGGGACCATAAATGCCCCCACCTTCCACCCTCTTCCGGTGACGACTTGAGCTGCCTGGAACCACTGTCTGACTTACTTCTTCATTTCTGCAACATTCGTGGCCTTTCCTCTAACTTTTGCTCTGTTGAGCACCACCTCTCCTCCTCTAAACCTCACCTTCTCTTTCTAACTGAGACTCAGCTGTCTGAGGCAACTGACAGCAAACCCTTTTCTGTTTCCTCCTACTTTCTCTATACTCATTTCAAAACCAAAAGTGGATGTTGTGCATATATACGCAACGACTTATCTTGCTCTCGTGTTCCTGAACTCGAGTCTTCTGAATTCTCTACACTCTGGCTTCGGCTTTCCTGTCATCCTGACTAAATATATCTGTGCTGTTTACTTATCCCCTAATTCTACTGACTATAAAAAATTCTTCGACTGTCTTACTTCTACGATGGAACACATTCTATCCATTTCTCCTTTCTCTGAAATCTCCATTCTAGGAGATTTCAATGTTCACCACCACATTTGGCTCTCCTCTCCTTTCACTGATCCACCTGATGAACAAGCCTACATCTTTTCTATTCTTAATGACCTAGAGCAGCTCGTACAGTACCCTACTAGTACCCCAGACCGCCTTGGAGAGAGCTCCAACATTCTTGACCTCTTCCTTACAACTAATCCCTCTGCTTACACTGTTAATCTTTTCTCTCCGTTGGGCTACTCCAGTCACAACCTTATCACCTTAACCTCTCCTATCACTCTGGTACAGCCTGTGGACCCTCCACAGAAACGTCGTCTGTTGCACATTTGGAGCTGTGGATTGGGAGGCCCTCAGGCAGTACTTCTCTGATTTTCCTTGGAATGATTATTGCTTCCATGGCCAGGAGCCATCTGAGTGTGCCTCGCGCATTACGGAGGTTATTCTCTCGGGCATGGAAGAATACATTCCTTTCTCGTATCCTTTGTCTAACGCAAGAAAGCCTTGGTTTAATCATGCTTGTTCTAATGCTGTCCGCAACAAGGAGAGGGCCTACAAAAGGTACCGGAGCCAACCCACCCCTGAATCACATCATCTTTACATTTCTGGCCGGAATTGTGCTAAGTCTGTTCTTCACTCTGCTGAAAATAATTTCATCCGCACTAAATGCTCTCAACTCTCCAACTCGAATTCTTCCCGCTCCTTCTGGCACCTTGCCAGAAACCTTTCTAACAACTTGACCTCACCATCCTTCCCTCCTCTTGTCTACTCTGATGGCTCTGTAGTTATTTCTTCTACTGATAAAGCAGATCTCTTCACACAGACTTTCTCCTCCAATTCCACCTTAGACGATTCCAGTGCTGTTCCTCCATCACTTCCCCCCTCTGACTTCCTCATGGCTGACATTAAAATTTCTTCAGCTGATGTATTTTCTGTCATCACTGGGCTCAATACTAACAAGGCATATGGGCCAGATGGAGTCCATCCTGTTGATCTCAAGAACTGTGCTTCTGTGCTTACACCCTGCCTAGGCAAACTCTTTCGCCTTTGTCTGTCAACTTGTACCTTTCCTTCTTGCTGGAAGTTTGCTCTCATTCAGCTAGTCCCAAAGAAGAGTGACCACTCCCAACCCTTTAACTATCGTTCAATTGCATTAACGTCCAGTATTTCAAAAGTTTTTGAGTCAATTCTCAACAGATAAATTTTAAGGCATCTTTCCTATCACAACATTCTTTCTGATCGTCAGTACGGGTTCTGTCAGGGACGCTCCACTGGCTATCTTCTCACCTACCTTTCAGACTCCTGGTCATCCTCCTTTCGGGACTTTGGCGAAAACTTTCCCATTGCACTTGGCATCTCAAAGGCTTTCGATCGAGTCTGGCATAAATCATTAATTTCCAAACTGCCCTCTTACAGTTTCTATCCTTTTATCTGTGCCTTCATTGCTAGCTTCCTTTCTGGTCGTTCTATAGCTACTGTTGTAGACGGCCATCGTTCTTCTTCTAGATCTATCAACAATGATGTTCGTCAGGGCTCTGTCCTATCACCAACTCTCTTCCTTTTATTCATCAATGACCTTCTAAGCTGTACATCTAACCCTATCCACTCATACGCTGATGACTCCACCCTTCACCTCCACTCGGTTCCCTCAACGCCCATCTCAGCAGTTACTTCAACAAACAAGGGATGCACACCTAATGTCTGACTTGGCTCGTATCTCTGACTTGGGTAAAAATAATGTAGTTGTTTTCGATGCATGTAAGACTCAGTTCTTACACCTATCAACCCGACAAAATCTTCCACAGGTATACCCACTAATGTTTAATAATATTCAGCTTAATCCTGCATCATCCTTGAACATGCTTGGGTTTTCAATTACTCGGGACTTCTCTTGGAAGATCATATTACAGCTCTTGTAAAATCAGCTTCCAAGAGATTGGGTGTGCTAAGCCGACTCCGTTCTTTCTTTACGTCTGCACAATTGTTGACTCTATATAGGGGTTTTATCCGCCCCTGTGTGGAGTACAACTCCCATGTGTGGGGAGGCTCCCCCACATACAACTCTTCTCAATAGGATGGAGTCAAAGGCTTTTCGTCTCATTAACTCTCCTCCTCTTACTGATTCCCTTCAACCTCTGTCTCTTCGCCGCACTGTTGCATCTTTATCTCTTTTCTATCGCTACTTCAATGGTCACTGCTCCTCTGAACTGTCTGCATGCATTCCTTCACCTTTACGACGGGCCCGTAGCACCCGTCTGGTAGCAAACTCTCATCCCTTTTCTGTCCAACTCTTTAACCCCTATACCTTGGGCTTGTTTACCAATGACTTGCGTGTGCCATGGGGTTATTTGGGCTCCGACAGACTCTCAAAAAATATTTGCCAAAAATCAGTTATTAGTCCTAGAATAATAAAATTACATATGCTTATGGCACATACCTTCAGCTTTCTCCTGGAATGATTGTTGAGCCTTCGTCTGTTACCGTAGGACTTGTGGAGACCTCTGAAGTAGGGTAACGAAGTCTCCACTTTACACTTCCCGACAACCCGTAATATGATTACCACAGCCAGATACAAACACTATAAACACTATTCTACAATTTTCAAGTAGTTTGGGATCCATACTCAAAAAAAAAACACTGTGAAAGCAATGGAAATTACGAGCGCGTCTGATCGTCGCACTGGCACTAGTTCGCTCATGGTAGTCTGTCATTTATTATTCATAAACCCCTCACACTTTATATTTCTATTACTATATAACACTTATATATATCTACAGTCTTTATCCATAAGTTTCCTTCAGTAGTATTAGTTTATTGTCACTGTAGGGATTCAATTTCTTTCAGTAAAATACGTAGCATTCACTTTCTCGTCCTGTATACTGGCATTGAGAGTGAATGTCACTTTCATCTTCACTCTCATAACTCATAGCATTCAGACATGCTAGAGTGAAACTTTCACTTTCATTACTCCTAGGGTATATACTCGTATTCTTATAATACTACTCATTTACATTTCTATTTATGTTCTCTATTTTATTTACGTTATTTACATTTCTATTTTATTTACACTGTGTTGTGCACTGTCACTTGAAATAACTTATAAAACTATTTTCCATTGTTCACGTATATTTACATTCATTACTTTCACTTGCTGTTTACACATTATTTACACATTATTTACAATTCCACTTGCACTGTTTTACTCAATAGAAAGATCGTAGTCACTCTTTTATCAATTGTCAGCCCTTTACCTCTTTCCACACGAGGTTTAGTAGGGGGTAAAGGTCACAGAGCCATTTGCATGGGGGTGAAAAAGTCCCTGAAGTCAGCAAGATGAAACATACGTCCTCTCACTTCGGAAGATGAGAGTACACTGATAACACAGGGGCCAGGCCAGGCAGCCTAGAGGCCTGCTTTAGGGGTTATTCAGAGTTACCAATATTACTTCTTGAAACAGCTAAGTCTAGCACTGATATGATTGGCAGGAAATCTAGACAATACATTATAAATTTGGTAGTTCCAGGTGAATGTAAATATCATTTAGGCTTCTCCCTTCCCTCCTTACATGTATATTTATTACGAAAATAGATTAGAGGCCTACTTAGGAGATATATAATCAGAGCTACCAATGTTAAATCTTGAAACAGCTTTGTGTAGCACTGATATGATTGGCAGGAAATCTAGACAATACATTATAAATTATGTAGTTCCAGGTGAATGTAAATATCACTTAGGCTTCTCCTTTCTCTCCTTACATGTATATTTATTACGAAAATAGATTATACGGCATATTTCAAGGGGAAAAAAACAGCGAAAATTAGCGAACGAGTGCACGTGAGGTGTTGTCAGGTAATAATTAGCCAATTCCAGGTGTATGGCACTCTCACTTACCTGATTTCTTTCTTGTATATATTATTTGGTATAAGAATACGACATAGGGCTTATTTCAATGGATGAAATCAGTGAAAAATTCCAGGGAAGATTTACTTAGCGTAGCATGGCCGGGCAGGCGAGAGGATAGGGTAATGGAGGGGGGGTAGGGAGGGGAGTCAAGAACGGGGAGAAATGGCTAAATTGTCAACAATGGATGGGAGTACAGATGAGATTAGGAGTGCTGACTAGTGTTGGACATTGTCAGTACTGATAGATGATACAAGCCCCCACTTGAAAGCCCGGGTGAATTCAAAATAACACAGAATCACAAAAGCGATGCCCCGCGGTATGATCCCTTGCTCCCAAGCGTCACGAAAGTGACGCCCCGCGGTTAAGGGGTTAATGCAATAGTTAACCGTTACTCCCAGTCCTTCATTTATGAAACAGGTCAACTCTGGAACTGTCTCCCTCTGTCTGTATTTCCTGCTGCCTATGATCTCCAGTCTTTCAAACGCAGTGTGTCCAGGCATCTCGAAATGATCGGATCTTGAATTTGGCTCTCTCTTGTATTTTGTTTGTCTCTTGTAGGGAACTCTAATTGCAGCTTCATGGCCTTTGGTTCCTTTTTCCTCGCATTAAAAAAAAAAAAAAGTTAAATGAAATCGTCAGGACGTAGAAAGAATAAACTAAATAAGGCGCAAGCTGATCCAAGGGGTTGAGAGTGAGGTTTTTTCCTGTCATGCTGTAATCACTATGGATAGATATTGCATGGACATATAAAAATAGCATGTTACTCTTGAAGTTCCATTTTTAAATTATGTTATGTTACTTTAGAAATGAGCTCATATATATCGTAGAAGGTGACTTAAGAACGGTAGAAATATGGAGTTGGAATCCAGTCTTCCCTGTACTGGCTTGGGAATGACAGCTCGACCATCCAACGCCACAAGCAGCCTCGTTGCTCAAACCATTTACCAGACTGGGAAATTACCAATGGAAATAGAAGAACGAAGAAGACACAGTTATGGCTTTGATTAGCTTTAACTGTCATAGGCAAACAGAGTTAAAGAAATGTTTATGGAAACTGAAGATACCGTAGATACAATTTGTTTTCAGGTTAGAAAGTTTCTTATTAACTAAATTTCTGTATGAAAATGAAGATCAAAAGAAAATACCGTCCTAGTTGGAACTGCTTGATCTCATTGTGGAACTATACTAGTGATTTTGTCAAAACAGTCACTATTTACCCCTTCGGTGCATTGATATATGTTTTTAACCCGTTCTAATGTGTGTGTGTGTGTGTGTGTGTGTGTGTGTGTGTGTGAGGAGAGGGGGGGGGGAATACGATCGTAGTGTCAGTATAAATGAATTACAAAAATACTGATCCAGTTACTTCAGGAATTAGTCATGAATGTCAATAAAGCGAAAGCGGGAGCGGCAGGGAATACATTTTTCTTTTGGAAAAGTTTGGTACCGTGATGGGTGCAATAGTGAAGGAACCAAATTACCGGCCAATGAATATTTCTGACTGGCACCAACATACCATGGATTCACAGGCATTGGAACTAAACTTGCTCTTCAGTGTTGCAGTGGAATAGAATAAACCCCTTCAGTACAACCAGACACTTTTTTACCTGTATAACAGAACCTAGCGTGCCCGTCTTACTTCACCTCCCACCACCATCTTAACCCATCCCGCCCGCTCCTTTCTGTTCACCTCATCTATACTTTGTTCACCCACCTTTGACTTACACCCTGCTGGCCTACTTACAACACCATCTTCACAGGGTATACTTTCCCCGGCATGCCCCACCTCTCACCATCTTCCCGACCATACCATTCACTCCTGTCGACCTACTCCTCGCATCTCTGCATTGATGGGGAATATCATAGAACTGATTGTCACCCATAATAACACACTTTACCTCTGCCGTCGTACCCTACCACTCATCATCATCCTAGCCCATCCCGCCCACTCTACTCTTCCCACCACACCCGGCCCTCAAGGACAAAATCGACACATATTATTACTGAATCGACATATATTTTGACCCGAACATTATGGTTAATCTGAGGGTTGGTAAATCGACCGGAAAAGGCGTGAATTGATCTGCCTGGATCCCCATATGACTTGAAGCAGAACAATTATTAGAATGGTTACAAGCTGACCAGAATGAATGTGGATGGACCTCCAAGTTGTCTGAAGGGCTCGAACTGATTTGGTTGGACCTAGTATCTTATCGGTTGGTCTGATTGGGTGTGATGAACCTGAATGAACCTGATTGGAGCTGGGTGTCCCTGAACTGTTGTGACTGGCTGAAAATATTTCAAAGGTCTGAATGTACGTAAAATGCTCTAAACTGACCTGAGATTGCCTGAGTTGACAGCTGATGGGTGTAACGGAACGTAAGTGGACCTCACTGTGTTTGAATGGTCCTGCTCTGACATGAAATGACCTGACTGAAACAGAATGGATGTAAAATGCCATGATGGACCTGACGCTGCATAAATGATCCTGAGGTGACTTAAATGAAACTGCATGAACCTGAACTGACCTGAATGGATCGGACCGAGGTGGACGGGATGTGTAGGGTTTGAACCGGAATGGACCTGAACTATGCTCACGCACTTTTCCCTTGGGATTTTTTTCTTTAACTCATGTTGTTTATGATAATAATATGAATAAAGATAAGTTTGCAATATACGGATGACGAATTTTGACTTTAGCAGTTCTAAAAGATAAATTGGCATTATTATTATCTGCCATCATCGTCATTGTTATGCTTTGTAGTATTGCTGATTTTTCCCATTTTCATTACAGGTAAGTATTCTTACATGGGAAGTTGCTGGTCAGGTAATTGGTATTAGTAATAGCGTTTTATTTTTTCTTTGTTTTTGATAGTGTTGCTAGAAAGGTAAGATTTAAAACACATGAGGGTTTCCTTTTGTTCCTAATTGCTGGTGTGTGTGTGTGTGTGTGTGTGTGTGTTAGAGAGAGAGAGAGAGAGAGAGAGAGAGAGTCGTGAATGAACCAGAAGTCATCTTAGGTGACAGTTAAGCCAAATTATCTAATAAGCCAGGTCATGAACTGGAGGAAGTAGTATGACGAGAGTCTTATAACTAAGGAATGAAATTCATTAACTCTTATCCCGCTAAATACCAGCTTTACACTTGATTCCGGCTTTTGTCCGTTGATTATTCATTGCATAAGAGAAATCTACCACAGCAAAGAAATTATTATTTTTTTATTATTCCTTTCAGTAGATGACGTTTTATTTAACTCTTTCTAACACCAGGAAATCTTTTATGCAGCTTAGGGTAAGGCATCTGGAACTGTACGGGTTAATGGAAATTGCCTTGAGCCATGTAATTGTAAGATCTTTTCAGCTGTGATAGAAAAAAAAAAAAAGTCTGATGGTATCAAACAAGGAACTGGCAGAAGAGTATTCTAGTGACGGGTAAAGTTTCGGACACAAACACTGCCTTTCATTCCTGCTAATAACAGTTCATTTTATTTTGCTGAATATAACCCACTGCAGCCAAAGGTTAACAGTCTGGGTTGTGACCAACTTCTTTCCTTAGTTTTGAATATTCAAGAGGCTCTCAAAGGTTTTTCTGTCATGTAATGCCACAAGGGCCGTAGGCAGGTCATCTATCCATAAATGTTTTGGACTATGAGCGCCAAGCCTCTGACCTCTAAGCCTGGAAGGGGATTGTATGGGAGTGGCTGATGCCGTTCATTGGTAGTCAACCATCAATACTTCTCTGCCGACTGTGGTGATGGAAGGTGTTACACGAAACATTTTTGCGGTGGCAGTAAGAAGCAAAATAATAATGGTATGAGAAGCATATATATTCTCTGACGCCCGAGGAAGAATAAAAAATATATTATATAATGGAAGGGGTACCCGGCGTTGCCTGGGTAAAACCCTTAGATTTTGCATTACCTGGAACCCTGGATGGCCATTTCTTGTGGGAGAAGACCCTCGGATTCCCATTTTATACTTGAGCCCATTTCCCCAGGGTTATATTCTCCATGGACCTATTCCTACCATGGACCTATTTTCCCACTACCCACCCACCCACCAACCTTTTCCACCCATCCCACCGATCCGTCTACCCATCCGACCCGCTGCACCTTATAATAAGGTTTTGGAAGTGAAAAATTCTACGGTAATAGGCTACCATCTTTCCATCGTTTTGACGAGTATTTCTGATTAATTATAATCTTGGCCATCAGAGGAACCACTTCAGCTTATGTAATGTATACGTTTAAAACGTTTAAATTCATCGTAAGAAGTTACACCTGTCAGAGCTGATAAAAGAGCTCCATATGCATCCCTCTTAATTTCTAAAGAGGACAGACAGACATGCAAACTCTCTCTCTCTTTCTCTCTCTCTCTCTCTCTCTCTCTCTCTCTTTCTGTGCGGAGACATGAAACTCCACGGAAATGCCCCGCCGCATTTACCGTGTAATAGGTACAGTACAAGATAATTATGGACATGTGTTAATGAACAACATTTTTGGTAACCGGAGGCTGATTACACACGGTTTTCACGCATTCTTAAATCAGCGCAATTTAGGTAAATTAAATAAAAAATTGTTGCGCTGTAATGTACCGTTTCGGCTAATTTGAGGGTACAAACAAACAGAATGGGAATTTTAGTTGCATATATATTAAGTATGGAACACAGTGCCTGCAGGGGATAATGGCGGAACTTTTGTCTGTAGTTGTAAATTCTCAGTTTAAGTATTATTCGTAGCATGGTTGTGTGTAGCCACTGTATTTATCTATATTAAGAGTTCATCAGTCTTATTCATCAAAATGTCTGAATTATCTACTGTTGTAAGGGTGCATCCACATTGTTAATATTTGTCTTCATCTTAAAAGCTGTTGAAACTATACTACCGAGTTTGTTTTATATAATGCGCAGAACGTATTAAGAATTGTATTTGAGTCTGTGTATCTGTCATCGGTGGCATACTGTCGATTTTCAGTATTTTGTGGGCTCTTTGTTCTCATGTCTACAAGAGCATCTTGTTTTTGAAGCTGCCATACCACTTTTTTTTTTTTTTTTTTAAATGAAAGGGAGAGAGTCAGTTCAGCTGAGGAAATAACTGATGTATAAAGAGGTGCCCAACGTCTGCCCTGACAGGGTTATCATTAATTTTTGCACATCTTGAAAGTGATGAACAGTGGCGCAGGATATGCGGAGCTGCCGGGAGAGAGGAAATGAGGACCAGTCAAAAATAATGATGGTTTGCTAATGAGGGAGAGGAGAGAGGGAGGAGGGAGGAGTAGGAAGGCAGGGATTCAAAGGGGTTACTAGAGAACAAGATGTGAGAGGGAGTAAGAAAGGGAGGTAAAAGATGGTGGGAGAAAGTAAGGAAGATGTCTGCAGGAGAGTGTAGGAAGGTGGGATAGATCACAGATGGAGGAAGCAAGGAGATAAGCTGTAGATTGGAAAACAATAAAGATGTTGGGGGAGTAGAAGAGAAAGGAAGATACATGATGGAAGGAATAAAGAATTGAATTAAGGAAGGGTTGTAGGAAGGAAAAGGATGGAGGGAACATAAGGTATGAGGATCAAGAAGAAAGAGAAAGACAGTTAAAGAGTTGAAATAAGCAACGGGGATGTGAGATGGAGTAGAATAGAGAGGGAGATACATATCGGAAGAAATATATAAAACTATTAATGTTTGAAATTAGAGGGTAAAGGATGGTGGGAAGGATGGAAAATGTGAGAAGGAGGGAAGCAGGGAGGGAGCTACAGGCAAAATGAGCAGTGACATGAGGGATGATGTAGAAGAGGAAGACACGTATGGAAGGCATAAGGCGAAGAATTGTGGAAGAAAGTTGGGCCTGCCTGATGCAAGAAAGAGATAAAGATAGAACGGAAAAGAAAACGAGGGTAAACGAGATGACAATAACAAAAGAAGTAGAAGGGGAAAAGGGGTCTGGATCAAGGAAAGTGAGGGAGGTGTCAGACCCGGAAGAGAAGAAATGAAGAAGTAGGAACATTGAAGGAAAGGAAGGGAATGAGAGGAGACCGAGAGGGAGGGTAAGAATAAAGGAACGGAAGTAGGGTGAAAACCGGGAGAGAGGAAGTGAAGACGTTGTAAGACATTTAACAAATAATTGGAAAGAAGGATAGTGAACAGTGAATGTGACATTCATATCTACTGTAGAAGAGAAGATAAAATGCAGAAACTGACAGTGAATATACAGAAGTTTTCATAAGTAAGGGATGAATGTGTGTGTGTGTGTGTGTGTGTGTGTGTGTGTGTGTGTGTGTGTGTGTGTGTGTGTGTGTGTGTGTGTGTGTGTGCGTGCGTGCGTGCGGTGCGTGTGTGTGCGTGTGTGTGTGTGTGTGTGTGTGTGTGTGTGTGTGTGTGTGTGTGTGTGTGTGTGTGTGAGAGAGAGAGAGAGAGAGAGAGAGAGAGAGAGGAGTGAAAATGTGTGTGAATGAAAGAGTGAGATTGTACTGTATGTAAGAAAGACAGCGAGTCTGAGTGTGAGAGAAAATACATGGGAGTGAGAATATAAGGCAGAGTTTATTGGATTAGAGAACAGGTAAGAATGAGGGTGAGTAAGAACTAATGTGGGTGAGTGAGAAATGCCGTGGGCCCGTGAGTGAGTCTGTGTGAGAGAGCGAGCATGCGTGTGAGGCTGAGATACCTGGGGATGAGGGAATGAGACAGATACTAATTTAGATTAATGGGGGAGAGCATGATGAAAGTGTGTGTGTGAGAGTGAGTGTGCGTGAGTGGAAAAGAGTGAGCGTGCTGGAACAAGAAAGAGGGATATAGTGGGCGTAAGTGTGACAGCGAGAGAGAGAGAGAGTATGCGTGTGTGGGATGAGGAAATACATCTGAGAGCAAGAGAATGAGGAAGCCCAAAAGCTATTAAATCCATGTGCTAGGAAATGACAGAGAAGCAAATCGAGGGATAACGTGGTGTGAGAATGTGAGAAAGGGATAATGAATGTGAGGCCGGGAAGTGGGATAAAGCAGGGAGAACAATGAACTGAGAGAAAAAGAAGAAAGAAAAAAGGAAGGCGGATCTGTGCCATTGTGTGTGTGTGTGTTTGAGAAAGAGAGAGAGAGAGAGAGAGAAAGAGAGAGAGTCAGTGATGACGTGGGTGAAAAAAATGGGAAGCTGATTAAGGAGAGGAATGGAGGTGGGGGGGGAGGTTGCATGAGAGAGGGAGGCGTGAAGGAAGAAGTCGAACTACATAAGGGTCATTATTGAAAGACAAACATGTGGACTGTGAGTAATGGGAGGGAGACGCTGGTAGATTGGAAGAAACTGGAAATGTGAAAAAAAAAAAAGTACATATGAACAAGAGAGAAATGGGGGAGAACATGGTTATGAGAACGGGGTCTGTTTTATGGACCATACAAAGGGAGTATCCTGGTATGGAGAATTTGTGAGCTGTGAATAATGAGAGAGAGGCTGGGATAGTGAGGAATATAGTAAAATGTGGAATGTGGTAAAAAGGGTTTATATGGATGAAAGAGAAGTGGAGGAGGGTGTATGAAGATGAGGTTTGTCTTGGGGAGAGAATGAGGAGGGGAAGGGGAGGGGTAAGTTAAAGGGTGTGGAGAGGAAGTATGTACTAAATAAGTGAGGGAGGGAAGAGGGAGGCAAGAGGAGAGAGAGACTGAGGTTTGCCTAGGAGAGTCAGTCAGACAGTGGGCGAATAAGGGGTAAATATACGTGGTGGGGTGCAAATATGATAAAGGGAAGGAAAAGCGATAGAACGGAAGGGAGGGAGAGACATGGAGGATAGAAGGGAGAAGGAAGGGAAAGAGATATCTGCTTTGATGAGTGACTGAGAGGAGATGATGTAAGGGGTGACGAGAGGTGGAAGGAGGTGCAGTGAGAGGGATGAGATGTGGGTATATGAGGACTGAGGTGAGAGTAATGTGAAAGCAATAGAGCTAGAGAAGAGAGAAGGGAACTAGATAGCCAGGGAAGACAGTGGAATGGGGGTAGGGAGAAAAAGATCGAAGAAATAACCAATAAAAATCCTATAAAAATGACATTTCCAGATCAGGGTTTTGAGATGTTATAGCTCAAACAGACAGTCAGACAGACAAACACGTTTAGCAACATTAACTACCCGCTACGCAGCAGCTAGTAAAATGGAAGAGAAACATTATACATTGAGAGTGTCAGTAGCTCACCGCACTCAAACATTTTCCTGTTTCCTGTTCACTGTCCTGACATCACCTCGCCCTCCCTCCGTATTCTTTTACCTTTTACTCAGTTTTCATTTTCCCTCGTCGTCCACACAGCTTTTTCTTACTTTCACCTCCCCTTCATTTTCCTCGGCCTTTTTCACAAAAATCATTTCATTACGTCGACTTTTTTTTTTTTTTTTAAATCCTATCAACAGGCGATATTGTACTGTACATCCCAGGAGATATCCCTTCGTAGTGAAGAAGTTGCAATAATTTCCCTAACTTCTTTACTATAATTATCGTCTCATGTTCTTATATTATGTTCCTAGCTACTACCTAATGTTGTTTTTGTTATGATGATGATGATGATGATGATGATGATTTTTATTATTAATAATATTATTACTGTTACTGTTATTTTGGAGACTCTACTAAATTATTCATAATGTCACCTCTCAATCACTTTCTTTACCCCCTTTTCACCCTCCTTTCATTTACTCTCAGTCGCTCACTTACGGCCGTAGTCTTAAACAGTGGGCAGGCGCTCACCTTGCCCTGTCAGTATCATTTGGTAATCTTAACGCACGATGGGGAGAGCGTTCCCCGGTTAACGGGAGAGGAATACCACAGCGTAAAACTGGAATCCGCGGGGAGTCTCCTAGCAACTCTTCGCATGCCCCTTCGTCATATTATAGTAGCCTTGTGCAAAGAAAACTATGTAGACTTTGAAGGACCCTATGATGTGTGGGGTGGGAATTTTAATCTAATAATAAAGTCATTGTGTAAAGAAAAAAATAAGCGTTTAATATTTTTCTTGTTTTAAAAGACTTCACCTCTTCTCTGGAGATGGTTAATTTACGACGAGACGAAAACAAAGATGGGATAATGTATCCACTTCCATTTTATTTTTCACTATTTTTACTAAGCTGTTTATGATATGGTGCATGATACTTTTGTAATTAATTTGATTAGTTCATGAAATGATTGCTACAGTAAAGAATGGCCGAGTACTACCTAAACAGACGAATCGTGTACAGCCAATTATTTTGGACTACGCAAGTCTAGTTTGTGTTCGGTAAACTTTAACAAGTCTGCACTATTTTGTTTTGGCTTGACAATATATTTTTCAGGTGCACTTCGGTGTGATCTGAACGATTTTGACCTTTATTTTCGGTGCTCGTGATTGGTTTTCAAATTAACACCCCCCCCCCTTCCCAAGTTTCTTGGGGGACTGGTGGGATTACGGGGTTCTGGGAGGAAAAAATAGCAAAAACAAGCATTTCGGGCTGAAATGTTGTCGAAATCGGTATGACCAGGCAAGGCGTATTCATAAGGTTATTACTGACCGCATGAACCCCCATTAAAGCTATGTCACACCGAATGTTTCCTACGGTACAGGTTCTCCAAAGCCTGTATGCATACTACTGTACATAGTATTCAAGAACAAATGCCAGTCTTAATAAAAGAGGTAAGAATTGCTAACATTAAGAGATTATATTGTATGTCAATCTTAGAAACTGTCATATATATTTTTTTTTTTTACATTAAGGTTTTATATTTTGAAATTACTCAACGTTACCAACTGTTTGCCGCGCCTACCAACATGAAGGTGTGCTCTCTCACGCCTTCAAGATTATCATTTACGTTGAAGGTGTAAGCTTCCACTTCGAGCGGGGTGCGGCAAGGGTAACCCCTGCCTTTAGTTTCAAGACTACGGGCGTTAGTCTTCCTACCACCCACACTCACCTTCCCCACGAATCACATACTTTCCTTAACGGTCACTCACTCTCTTTACTTCTCAGTCTTCACCTTTCACACTCACTCACTCACTCTTCATACCTCTTAACCTCTTCACTTCCTACTCACTCTCTCACTCAACTTACCTCTTAGTACATCTTCACCTTCCACTCACTCACACACATTAATACTGTCATTCATTCTCCTCGTCTCTCACTCACTGGCCTCATCTCTCACTCACCCGCGTTACCTCTCACTCGCCTCATCTACTCGCCTCATCTCACAACATTTCTCGTTCACTCACCTCATTTCTTTCCCACTCTCCTCGACATTTCACTCAGAATCCTGACTTCTCACTCACTCTCCCCTTACGTCGCACAGTTATAAATGTAGGATTTAATATATATATATATATATATATATATATATATATATATATATATATATATATATATATATATATATATATATATATATATACACACACTTCTATATCGTCCGCTATCATCCATTAACTGATGCAGTCCGCCCCCCTAGGCTGATGTTATGGCGGGATTGTAAGTGCAGGTTGTGTGTTAGGCCTGAGTTACCTACCATCCCTACCCACAACACTGGGATACAAGGGGTTGGATGTGGGCAGTAGGGTGGTGGAGCTGGTTTCAGTGGCAGTTAATCTAGGTCAGTGTCAGATTAGGTGAGAACAATACGTATATAGTCGTACCACTTGTATACCCGGTGCCAGAGTGGGTGTGGGTATTATCTTGACAGCAGCGGTTGGTATCACACTGAAATGTAGTGCCAGATAAATTGGGTGTGGCAGGGTAATGAAGCTAGTTCAGTAGCTCTTAGTTTTTATTACATTTAGACCCAGTTTTAGATAGGGTGTAGGGTAGTGTAGTTGGTTCAGTCTGTGTAGTTTATTCACCAGCCGTTACTAATATCCTGTTCAGATCAACAGTAGCGTCAGGCAGTGTGGTTGGGTATATGTAGTAGGACAGTAGTGTGGCTCAATAGGTAGAGAGGTGGCTTGCGGTCTTACCGGACCAAGGTTCAAATCCCCGCTGGGGCAGGGAACAGTTCAAGGATTCGATTTTCATGTAAAGCAGACTTCACCGATCTACCAGAAGACCCGCCGACATGTCGTAAAAGTATGCCCGCTAATACCAACACATCAGGCCTGTATGAGACAGCCCTTGCATGTATTCAATATGGACGGTGGGTGTTAGCGCCGAAGTGGTGACATTTCGAGGTGTATGATATGTAGGAGGACTACTGGGCCTTCAGACCAGGCTGTGAAGCCTATGCCCAGAGTCGAGCACTTAAAAAAAAAAAAAAAAGAAAAAAAGGTGATGTATATAGAGGCAGGTGGGGTCGCTCACCATCCACTCACTCGATGTAATGCTGCTATCGGGTGACTGACTGCCCTTTCCTCTCTTCTGTCCTTCTTTCCTTACTTCCTCCTCTTTCATTCTTTCCTTCATTCTTTCCTCTTCCTTCTGTCTTTGAATGACTCAACACTGAGCGACAAGCCAAATGGTTTCCTGTACATCAGGAAACCATTTACAACGCTGGGTGGTAATCATATAACAAAATTATGGCGCCTGGTGGTCTAATGGGTATTTAAGGCACTTCATCCAGATTGAGTATGGACAGGTTTATATTCAAGGGGTGATTAGGGTTTAATACTCACGTAATGCCACTCAGGGATGAGTGAGGCTGTTCACTCTCTTCTTCAATGTCATGACCAACATGCCTAGCCCCGGGCTCCTACGCTTCTCATTGGGCAACACAGGATATGATGATAAATGAATGAATGAAGTTAATATATATCCTGATGGGACCGGCTGTAGTGCCAGGCTGTAAAGTTTTGTGTGGAAAGTACTTTTGTACTGAAGAAGGTTAGTGAAGGCTGCATCTAACCCTCCAGTTCGAGAAGGCTCTCCCAAGTTAAATACAGGCTAAAGTAAGATAGCCCTTAGTAAAGGCTGCTTTTGCTCCAACGGGTCCGTAAAAAGTCTGCTAACCTGAGCAAAATCCTCTGGAGGATGGCAGTAATTGCTTGGGCGTAGCTAGGACTGGAGAAAAATAAAAAGGGTGACCAAAGGGTAGCGAAGTCCAATTGTGGGGTGGCCCAAGAAGGTTGGGAGGGGAGGGTATAACCTCGGAAAATTTGTTGTGACCAGTGGGTTGGTCAGGTATATTTCATGGGCGGCCAGCGCCATCCCGGCCTCCCCTCTGGCTACGCCACTGATTATAATTTGCACGAATGAAGAGATTATCCTAACCCCATCTTTTAGGAAGAAACTAGTCATGATGATGATGATGATGATGATGTGGCAGGTTCGAGTTTAATATAACTTAACCCTCCTCCCCTCTACATAAATGACATTTATATTGAATTTAATCATAGTGGAATAGGAGAGAGAATGATGGGAGCGGATGAGATTAATATTTTAGTCACGTTTCAGTTACCTAATGAGTCTAGTATCATAGAGACCTGTGGAACTAATTTTTTTATAATGACGGATTTAAATGTTTACCTCAGTCGTATTATTTACGTTATAATTATCGTTGTTGTTATAACCTCCCTTTCCTCTGAATGTGAATCCATTGAACGGCAAGTAACTGGCCACTTCAACCGGATGGTCCAAGAAAACTTGTCATGATGTTTTATGGAAGGATTGTCTATATAGCGATAATATAGTGCACGAATGAGTAGATTTATTACGGCGTGTGTGCGTGGATGACTGTACTACAGTGTAAACACAGTGGATTGTTTGTGAGTTGAATTTCAAGTTTACACTGTGCCAGGGAAGGGTGATGGCCACATTGTAATTTGGCAATATAGATTTGTGTTTGTATGAGTAGGATAGTTTGGCTATATAGGCTACACAGGTGTTTGTATTGGAAGGGTAGTTTGGCCATAATTATTCACTGGTGTTTCAATGGGTAGGGTAGTTTGGCTATATATACTCGTGTTTCTTTGGGTAGGGTAGATTGGCTATATACACTCGTGTTTCTTTGGGTAGGGTTGTCGTCTGAGGGGAGAATGTCGAAGCACTAAAATTCTTTAGTCGCCTCTCGTAATAAAGAGCTCTGGCCTTAATTGTTGGAGTATTTAATCCCTTCACAAAGATGACTTTTTATTCATGCCGGGGGCGGTCCATTTTATTCATTTCAGAGAATATTATTCCATCTAGTGGTGTCGGATATAACTTTCAATAACCCCTTCGTTGTTAGTACATTCTTTGTATAAACTCGCCTGGTAAAAAATGGCCTGATTTTATGGAGTTAAAATTTACATTAAACTACATATAAAGCGTCTGTTCAGTAACAATAGTAAATGATGCATACGAAAAAAAAAAAATAATTGTGGTTGGTAGTCAGAATAAAGGTCGAAGGCCGTAATGAATATTTACCAGTCGGCACCGGGAGTGAAGAACCCGCCACCGAAAATTTACAGGTGTGAATAAGACCGTAAAAAAAAAAAGTTTAATGAAATAAGGTGAAAAAAAAAAAAGTCGCGATGCCGTAAATATCAGTGGCAACGAGAAAATTATGCAAAACAGATGGCTGCTACACTCACCCCCTGGCCTCAGTAAACTAGTAAACGGGTGGATTAGCTGAATCAAGGGAAGAATAAAAATTTAGGATAAAAATGGAGCAACAAGTGCAGTGCATGTTGACTTTTTTCTGTATAGTTGTGTGTGAGGTCCCAATGCTCTTATGTGTTTTTGTCCCACGCTGCTGTCTGTCCCTTTCTGCTGTCTGTTCCTTCCTGCTGTCTGTTCCTTCCTGCTGTTTCTTCCATTCTGCTGTGTCCCTTCCTGCCGTCTGTCCCTTTCTGCTGTCTGTCCCTTCATTCTGTCTGTCCCTTCATTCTGTCTGTCCCTTCCTGGTGTCTGTCCTCTCCTGCTGTCAATTCCCTCCTTCTGTCTGTCTGATCTTGCTGTCTATCGCTTCCAGCTGTCTGTCCCTTCCTCTTGTCTTTCCCTTCTTGCTGTCTCTCATTATGCTGCCTGTCCCATTCTGCTTTCTGTCTTTTACTGCTATTTTCCTGTCCCTGTCTCACATCCTTCTTTTCCTCCCTAGATAATGTCCTTCCCTTTTTGAGTCCTCCTCTTGCATTCATCTTTCGACTCAAGGGTATTGATAGCCTTTCTCTCTCCTTCCTCATTTATCTCTTTCCTCTTCTCCATTCTCCTCGTCCTGCTCTTTCTCTTCTTTACTTATTTTCTCTCCTTCCTTCATTTCCTCCCAGTTCTTTCTTTCTTCATTCTTCTCAAATTTATCTTATCTTTGTGTCTCTCATGCCGTACTCATTTCTTGTATTCCCATTTTCTGCTCAGTGATACATATTTTTTGTTTTACCCCCATTCACTTTTCCACTCGACAGAGTGGCTGAGACACGCATTCTTCTCAGGCTGATGTAGATGATGGAGGCGGATGAGACGGAGGAAGCGGTTCTGAGAGGAATTGTTGCCTAGCAACCGCGAGCGTCCGGAAGCGTTACAGAAAAGGGTTATTGGGCTAACTAGGATACTTTTAAAGAAATCATCCCAGTGCTTAACTGCGAGCAAGGGTGAAACCCTCGCGAGTCTCTTGTCAGGTAGCGGCGTTTTCTTACATATGAGCGGCCCAACCCGGCCCGACCCAGCCTGGCCCAAGCCGGCCCTGCCTGGCCCTGCCTGGCCCGAACCGGCCTGGCCCGACCTTAACGCTTTTGAGAGGCTTATATCTCAACAATCACAGCGCCGATCTCTGCGTGGTTTGCACCATATGATAGCCAATTCTGTGAGATTTGTTTTTGACAAATTTCATCACACCCAGGCGGTGCACGTGGCACGTGACTCTCGCCAAGTGCAACATGTCGAAAATCTTCTAAACAGGGCCACGGGCCAGACAGTTTGTCATAAAGGCATGGAACTTTGTGGGTTGACAGCCATCAATATACTCTAGGCATCCTCGGGATGTAAGGCGACATTTCAATGCTTTCGGATTTAAATGGCCTCGCTCGTACCTCACCGATAAAGGCGTTTTACTGGTACGGTATTTTTTGCGTTTTCTGTGGCTGTAAACCTCTTGGTTTCATATAGGCTCCTGCTGTGGGGTAGGGCTTCACAGTGTTCCTGTTCTTGTTCCTTTTGTTCTCTTCTTATACTCCTCATCCTCCTCATTCTTTTCTTCTTTTTTCTTCTTCATTTTACACCCATATTGCGTCACCTCTTTTCTTGTTTTCCTCTTCATTCCTCTCCTCCTCTCACTCTCCCATCATCATTCTTCCCTTCCCACTCATTCCCCCAGCTTTACCGCCCTGCACTCTTACTCAGCTGCAAACTTTGAGAGCTGTCTCTTCATTCTCTCTCTCTCTCTCTCTCTCTCTCTCTCTCTCTCTCTCTCTCTCTCTCTCATATCCTGCTCTTCTCGCCTCACTTCCACCTCGGTGTCACCCTGGAGGAAGCCAATCAGGACTTCAGTTTCCTCTTTTCCTCAGCATCTGTCATCCTCTCGGTACTTCCTGTTTGTCATCGCCAGTCTCGCTATATTGGTTTCCATCAGTATCATCCGGAATCGCTTGGATTAGGTTATCATTACAGCCTTGATTATAAGGGTGATGGATCAGAACAACTTGTGCAACTACCAAGAACCAAGAAGCATGCGTTTGCCGGAGGATCAAACTTGTCCTTGTGCCAGCGTTTACTGGATTTGGGTATAAATATTTTCAATATATATTTGCATGAATTCAGTAGTACATGTTTGCTTACAACTCTCTCTCTCTCTCTCTCTCTCTCTCTCTCTCTCTCTCTCTCTCTCTCTCTCTCACACACACACACACACACACACACACACACACACACACACACACACACACACACACACACACACACACACACACACACACACACACACACACACACACACACACATTTACCTCCTACCTTTCTTCAAAAAACTCTCTCCCTTCTCCCTTTGCACTGCGTTCTATTCCTGTCACGTACCATCTTCATTCTTTCACCTACCCTGCCCACCTCTTCCATATTCTCCTCCACTTTCTCTGTTTTCCACTGAATATAATACTCTTTCCCGGACACTGCCATTCCATTCACGATCCCGTCTTCTTTTGCTTTTTATGCCGGCACCTGTTGGCCCGGTGTAACCTGCTTATTACAGGGGACAGGACCCAAGCAGGTGTTAGTTATGGAATGGGAGCAAGAGACAGGAATAGGAGTTTATGAGTGGTGGGTGGAATGGAGGACTATTGAAGAAAAGAGAGAGGGAGAGAAGTACAAGGCGTTGTCAAGGACAGGATGGAGAATCAGGGGTAGAGAAAGACTGTGAAAGGAATAGATGAGGAGTGGGTAGGATGGAGGAAAATAATAGGAATGTAGTAGGCTGTCAGATTTTGTTAAATATCTATCCCCAATATGTCTGTCGTCACGGAGGTGAGGACAGTGTAGTGTAAAGTGTTGTGAGTGAGGATGAGGGCAGTGTGAAGTGAGATGTGAGCAGTATGAGAGTACTGTTAAGTGGTGAGGTTATAACAAGTCCCAAAGCACAATTCTTGACCGAGTGTAATGAAGGTAGTTTATGGGCAGTATAAGAACAGTATCAGATCCGTACAGTACCAGTATGAGGACAGTGTAAGGACAGTATGAGGGCAGTGTATGGTCAGTATGAGGACAATATCACATCACTATAACAGCACTATGAGGACAGCGTAAAGACAGCACGAGGACAATGGATGGGCAGTATGAGGACATCAGATCAGTATAATAGCTGTATGAGAAGTGTAAAGACAGTACTAGAGCAGTGTATGGACAATATGAGGATAGTCCAAGATCAGTATAATAACAGTATGTAGATAGTATGAGGGCAGTGTGAAGTGGTGAGTTCATGAAACAAAGACCACTTGTTCCTCTTGACATTATCACACGATGTATCGATTATATACGCTGATAGGTCGCTCTTAAGATGTGAAGTTTAGAGAGAGAGAGAGAGAGAGAGAGAGAGAGAGAGAGAGAGAGAGAGAGTATAAAAGGTTCCTGGAGGAAGACTGGAAATGAGCACCTGGAGACAAATGAGAGAAAGTAAGCAAGTGAGAAATTAAGTCAGGCAGTGGGTTAATGAGTGTGAATGAAGAAGAAAAGGAGGTGGTTAATGAGGTAGAGTAAGTGTGCACTGGAATATGAATGATAGAAAGTAATCGAATGAGGAACTTAGTCAGGGATTGAGTTATGAGCAAGTTTTATATTCTCGCCTTTAATCAGAAATGCAATATGCTTGTGCTGCATTGTATCCCTGAGATAATATTTCTTTCTTATTGACATTTATTTGGGGCCTCATTGCATGGTCTATGTTGGAAACGAGGGTGAAACAATGTTGTAGGGCTTCTCGGGTATGTGCAAGGACAGCACAGTCATCAGCATATTCCGACTGTAGGAAATTAGCTACAGTATTTTAGTCTTTGTTTTTGCTTGAAGACGTCTGAGATTAAATAAGTAGCCATCTAAACGGAACTGGATTTTTATTCCATTATCAGGGTTCATTTGCTAGTGACGTAAACGGGTGACTGCAGTGAGATAGATGTTGAAAATGACAGGAGTCAGGACACATCCTTGCTTTACACCCACATCCACATTGAAGGGTTCAGATTTGCTCTCACTTATGGACACACGACCATTCATGTTGTCATGCAGGCTCTTTAGGATGGTAGGAAATTTACTGGGAATTCCAAGTTTTGAAAGAGCATTCCATGAAAGTTCTCTGCTGACAGTATCGTATGTTTTTGTAAGATCGATGAATACAACATACAAGTCACCTTCTGCTAGCTGCATTTCTCTTGTATCTGTCGGTCAACAAAGATCACGTGACAGGTACTTCGTTCCTCCCGAAATCCACATTATGTTTCAAGGAGTATTGACTCAATCAGATGTTTTGTCAGTCTGGATAACATTATCTTGGCTAATACTTTGCTGGCATTAACAAGGAGAAAGATACCTCTAATGTAATCACAGTTTGAATGGTCCCCTGTCTTCTTGTGGATGGCTATAATACAAGAAGTATGCCATTCAGATGGAATTTGTTCTTGGTTCCAGATAGTAGTGTACGATTATGGAAATGCTGGTGAAATAACTGGCCACCCTCTATGATCAGTTCTGATAGTATGCCATGAGTGCCAGGGCTTTTGTTATTTTTATTGAGATTGGATTGCATGAACAGTCTCCGCAAATTTAAGTTGGTCATTAAGATCTCCCGCATGAGGAGCATTTGGGGTGTTATCAAGGATTTTGTGCTCCACTGTTTTTCTAGAATTCAGTAAGGTGTTGAAATGTTGCACCCATCTTTCTAGGACTGCTTGCTTGTCTTTCAGGAGCTCTCCTTTGGTTGATTGAACATGGATTATGTTGTGTTTCGCTGGCCCACAGACGGTTTTAATGGACTTGCAGAACCAATGTTGGACGTTAATATCGGCCAGTTTTTGTTGTTCTTTTGCTTGCTTGGTCCACCATTTGTCATGCAGTTTTCTCTGGGTTTCATTTCTGAGATTCTGGAATTTCAGTTTTTAGGGTTAAAGAGCTAGGATGAGCCAATCATTTGGTATGTGCTCTGTTCTTCACTGAAAGAAGGTCATGTATGCCCTCAACAT
The DNA here is from genome assembly GCF_032717465.1 of Coenobita brevimanus. Taxonomy (NCBI): domain Eukaryota; kingdom Metazoa; phylum Arthropoda; class Malacostraca; order Decapoda; family Coenobitidae; genus Coenobita; species Coenobita brevimanus. The sequence goes on along the minus strand of NC_137024.1, from coordinate 13,857,422 downwards.
ATTCATCAAACCAGCCTTTATGGAAGTGAGTGGAGAAGGCAAGGGCTTCTGTTGCAGAACTCCGGGGCAGTGTCTTAATATGTAGCCACATTACATCTAGGTTTGTTGCATTGTTGTTTGGATCAAGTGGTGGGCACTGAGAGAGTTTGTCTGTAATACTGTTGCGAAAGGTGTAAGTTGCCACAGCCTTTAAACTACAGTTTAGTTTCTTGGTGGACGGTGTGCAGCACATTTGTTGGCATATGACTTGTCCATGTTTGTTAACTATAATGTTATGGTCTGTTAAGCCTCAGCACCTGTCATAGCTCAGGTTATGAGAACTTCTCTTAGATCTCGCTTCCTTACAATGATAGTCATTCAGGTGCCAATATCTAGATCGTGGGTGCATCCATATGATGTTGTATTTATTCTTGTATTGAAAAGTGGTGTTGGTGATGATCAGACTGTGCTCTGTGCATAAGGATAGCATTCTAAGGCCATTGTTGTTCATGTTACGAACACCTTGGCGGCCTATAATGCCTGGCCAGAGGTGATTATCTTTTCCTACTATGGCATTAAAATATCCAAGCAGGATCAGTTTGTCATTAGGTGGTACTGAGTGAATGGCAGCATCCAAAGAGTCATAAAAGGAATCTCTGACAGTTTCCTCAGAATTTGGCTTTGGGGGATTGGCATTGGGATGTGCGCGCACACACACACACACACACACACACACACACACACACACACACACACACACACACACACACACACATATGTCTTCCAAAGTGTATGGGTTATAAATGTTAGTAAATTTAAGATGACTTTTTTATTATTTGCTTTCTACCTGCACAGTACTCTATTCTGCTCGTGAATGGCACTTCTCTTCTGACGTACTGATTCAAGGAGTTATATTTTCATACAATTATGGAAGCATTCTTTGCGAAGCTTGGGAGGCAAACGTGTATGGTCCTTGATCATCATAGGCCAAGACAAGCTGTGAAATATTAACGCCAAGACATCCGGAAGCCGCTCCTGTTTGCTCTGAGTTCAAGCCATGGGTGTGGCTCATGATAGGAATTATACATCTCTCTCTCTCTCTCTCTCTCTCTCTCTCTCTCTCTCTCTCTCTATATATATATATATATATATATATATATATATATATATATATATATATATATATATATACATTGTTATGGGGGTTTATATTACGGTGCACTCTTAACCCTTAATTAAGCACCAAAAGGGATATGGTAAAGCTTGCAAGAAAACTAACTTACCGGTAACTTTACTGTACACTATAAGATACACAACCACAGAAGAAACCAGGGTTCTTTTTACAAAAGGGAGGATTCATATAGGTTTCAGGATATAAAACAAGTTATTTCTTACCTAACCAGAATACACTCAGTGGAGGCTAAGTACTCACAAAGCTCGAGGAAACGTGGAGACTTCGAAGGTTAAATCCAGATATAATTCACACACTAGTGTAAATGGAGGAGTGAACCAAAAATGGGAAATGGTACACAAACAGTGTGTTTTGTAATCAAAGTCACGTAATGAGTAGTGTTGGAGAAAAGTGCAACACAATGTGACAAAAGTGTAACGTGACAGTAAATGTGTACAAATGTGTACAAAAATGTGTGTACAAAAAATGAGACAAAATGTGTGTCTGTACAAAAAGAGACAAAAATGTGTCTCTTCACATTTTCCTCGACCTATAAAGGAGACTTACTCCACTTCTCTCAGTTAATTAACCAATTAACCACTAGGATGTCTTAAAAATAATCTCCATCCATACAGAAACAATAGAGGCACCTGCTACCAATGAGGGCCTCATACACTCCACACAGAACCAATTGCGTGCCATCAAGAACGTGACGAAAGCACCATTTAGGCTTCTAATTGGTAAACATCCCTACTTTGCTCCTCCCACATTATGTCACACCCAGTATTTCAAGGACAAGAGGAATCTTCAGCATAATTTGTGAGAAAAACATCTGGTGTGTTATCAGTCGAGAAGGCAAAAGTTGACCCCTGGGTAAATACAGGTGGGGACTAGGGTTACCCTTTACAGGCAGCAAAACTGATAAGAGAAAAGATTTAATGTTCTTAACGGCTCGCTTCTATCTCCTTTCATTATCATCCTATTTCTATTTCACCCATTCGCTATTGGGGTAACTACGCCAGTGACACCTCCCTTCCTGAGTGAAGAAATTTCCCAAGGGGAAACTTCTGGATACTGTACAATCAAGTTCTGGACAGGTAATCTGCTAAAACATTAGTAACACATTTTACATGTCTTACATCAAGGGAGTATGCATGCAAAAATAGGGCCCAGCGGGTCAATCTAAGATTTTTGTCCTTAAATCGGGACAAAAATTTTGGAGGGTGGTGATCAGTGTACAGTACAACATCACCTGACCCTGGACTAACATATACAGAGAAGTGTTGAAGGGCAAGTATGAGTGCAAGGAGATCTTTCTCTGTAGTTGAATAATTTCTCTGAGCCTTATTGAACTTTTTGCTAAAATAGCACACAGGCATCCCAAAACCTTCATCATTATCCTGAAGGAAAACTGCGCCAGCCCCCTAGGCCACTGACATCAACAGCTAATTTAAAGGGTTTATCAAAATTGGGAGCTTGAAGCACTGGGTTACTTGACAGGATGGCTTTGACTTTAGAATAGGCTTCCTCACATTCTGGCTTCCACTCATACTTGACTCCTTTTCTTAACGAATCAGTGAGGGGAGCTACAAGATCAGAGAAGTTCAGGACAAAACGTCTGTAGTACCCTACCATACCCAAGAATCGTTGCAACTCTCTCTTATTTTTGGGTTGGGGGGAATTGACTATGGCCTGAACTTAAACATCAGGTGGACCCACTTGGCCTAAACCGACCACATAACCTAGGTACTGCGCTCGAGCCCTCACAAATTCACATTTAGCTAAATTAAGCACTAAATTAGCAGAGGACAGTCTCTGAAGCAAGGCATCTAGTTGGCTCAAGTGTTGTTCCCAGGTGTTGCTAAAAATAACATCATCAATGTAAGTAACAAAGTTCTCAACATCCATGGTGAGATCATTCATCAGCCTTTGGAAGGTGGCAGAAGCATTCTTCATACCATAGGGCATGACCTTAAATTTATAAGTCCTGCCACTGACCACAAAACAGGAAATTTCTTGGGCCATTTCTGTGAGTGGGACTTGCTTAGTCCCTTCATTAAATCTAATTTTGTGATAAACTTAACACTGTCTATCGCGTCCACACAATCATCTACTCTAGGAGGTGGGTAAGTATCAGTCTTGGTAAGGGAGTTGACTTTACAATAATCAATACAAAAGCGATGTGCCCCATCGGGTTTTGGAACCACTATGACCAGGGAGCACCACTCACTTTGACAGGACTCGATTAACCCCCGCTGCAACATGTAGTTCAGCTCCTCTCGAATGATGGTCTGCTTCTGAGGACTAGCCCAGTAGGGGGACTGCTTTACAGGGCTGGCATCTCCAATGTCCACATCGTGCTGTGCCACTTCCATCCGTCCTGGGGTGTCCCGGAAGACATCAGGGAACTTCCTGAGAAGGGCAACAAGCTCAGCACACCGCTCTCAGTCAAGTGGGAGAGTTTATCAGTCACTGTACTCCAAGCTTCCTGGTTTTCCCTCCAACTGGTCATCTGGTTCAAAGTCAAAGGGCAGCCCTCGTCCTCCGCCAACTCGACAGCCGACACCATGCATGCGGCACTAGGGGGGTCTGCAAACTCGACAGCTGACACCACGCATGCAGCATTAAGGGGATCCACGTCTCGCCTGTGGTACTTCTTCAACATATTTATATGACACAATCTTCGTTCCTTCCTCGGGTCTGGAGTTAAAATGACATAATTTACATCACCTACCCTCTTTTCCGCTAGATAAGGGCCTGCAAAACTTGCCTGCAGCGGCTGACCATGAATGGGAAGCAAGACAAGAACTTGATCGCCTGGGTGAAACACTCTATGCTTAACTTTCTTAGAGTGGTCATACCACCTCTTCATCTTCCCCTGAGAGGACTCCAAGTGTGCCCTGGCTACTTCCATACTATAGGCCAGTCTTTCTTTAAATTTTGACACATAGGTTAGCAAGTTAATTTGGTCATCATCCTTGACCCATTGTTCTTTGAGGAGTTTAAGAGGACCTCTTACTTCATGGCCAAAGATTAACTGAAATGGGGAGTAGCCCAAGGACTAGCTCGGTGCCTCTCTGGTTGCAAAAAGTAGGAAGGGCAAACACTTGTCCCATTCCTTTTTATTAACACATAGTTCTCTGAGCATACTCTTCAAAGTTTGGTGATACCTCTCTAAAGCACCTTGACTCTGAGGATGATATGCTGAGGAAGTGATCTGTGAGATTCCTAACTCCCTAAGGGTTTGTCTGAAGAGTGTGGAATTAAAATTACTGCCTTGATCCGACTGCACTTCCTTAGGGAGACCAAAACGGGTAAAGAAGGTCAGCATCTCCTTTACAACCAATATAGCTGAAATATTTCTCAAGGGAATGGCTTCAGGATATCTAGTGGCCATGTCTAATATCGTGAGGATGTACTGGTGGCCTGAAGAGGTCTTAGGCAAAGGGCCAACAATGTCCACAAGGACTCTAGTGAATGGGGCCTCAAACACAGGTAGAGGAATCAAAGGGGCCGCAGGGATGGGCTTATTGCTCTTACCGACAAGCTGACAGGTGTGACATGACATACAGAACCGAGAGACATCTCGACGGATTCCAAGCCAGTAAAAATGCTGCCGGATGCGGGAGAGAGTCTTCCTTACCCCTAAGTGACCTGCTAAAGAAGAGTCATGAGCAATAGACATAATTTTTTGCCTATAGGGTCTTGGAACCACCACCTGATGTACAGTCTCCCACTCATTATCATGAGCCACAGTAGGAGGTCTTCATCTTCTCATTAACACATTATTGGGCCATAAATAATAACACTTTGTCAGTTCAGACTCACATTCATCTTCTCTAACTGCTGAGTCAATTAAAGTGGCAATCTCTGGATCAGATCTTTGCATATCAGCTAACTTTGCACTTGCATCAGTCTGGGGAGAATCATCAACCTCTGAGTCATTTAACTGGGCAAAAAAGGTATCACCAAGCCCAATATCCTCATCAGCATTGCCAATGCCATTACTGTCAACGTTCTCATGGCTGGCTTTTGCTGTCATAGCTCTAGTTACAGCACATGCGAGAAACAATTTTGGACATGTATCTTCCAACTCTTTAGTCCTATCCCCACTCAGGGGAGTTTTTGACATGCAGGGAACAGCACTCACCTGTCCTCCCATCTAGTCATTACCCAAAAGGAAAGTGATCCCTTGTACAGGAAGCTGGTCAACAACACCCACACGCACTGAACCAGTACCTAACTCTGACTGGAGCTTCACCTCAACTAGGGGAACAGATACAAACTCAGCTGTACCCTGTAGCAAGACACATTCATTAGGGTCAGCTACATCAACAATCCCCTTCAACATTAGTGACTGTGAAGCTCCTGTGTCTCTAAGTATAATGACTTCCTTACCACCTTTTCCATCAACTGAAACTAACCCCTTAGAAATAAAGTTAGCAAATAAATGACCTGGGAAGGAGTCACTTTGAGTACTACTTGGGGGAGGACACTCTGATGGAGTCTTATCACCACTCTCACCTGAACCTGACGGCTGCACTGCTCCAGTCTTACTAGTGTCTAACAATGGCTCTACAGGAGTCTGTCTATCCACCACTGACAGTTCCACTCTGGCCTTATCAACAATATGCACCTGCGCGGTTGTGTCTGACTACCGCTAACATCTGTGGGTGGCTGCTCTCTGTTGGTGTCAAAAGATCCCCATGAGTTTACCAAAGTAATAGGTTTCACATTAGAACTTTTCCCTCGTTTTTTCCAGCACCAATCCTCCAAGTGCCCCATTTTCTGGCAATACTGGCAAAACCTGACACTTTTTCTTGACCCTCTGGCAACACTGTCCTCACTTACTTTCGTAGAACTAACATGCTCTGGGGTTGCAGTTTCCCAGTAAAATCACTTGACATTAACTTGGCTTTACCAGAAGAAGGGTTCACAAAAACTGGTTGGTTCACACTCCTACCGTTAACAAATAATTGAGGCTTACGTTCATGCTAATGAATTATCCTATAGTTATCTGCTACAATAGCAGCCTCAGCTAGCGTATCTAAATCTTACTCCACTAGGTATGTAGCCACATCCCTATCTATCTTACCAGTGAAGTTCTCCAAGATTATTAATTCTTTAAGTTTACAGAAATCATCAACTTTCTTAGAATGCAACCATTGATCAAATAAGTCTGTGAGTACTCTTGCATATTCCACATGAGTTTGATCTTTCTGTTTAAAGGTGGATCTAAATTTAAGCCTATATGCCTCTGGCACGAGTTCATATGCTTTGAGAATGGCATCTTTTAAACAATCATAGTTAGCACTTTGATCAACAGATAAAGTAATATAAGCCTCTTGAGCCTTTCCTTTCAAAACACTCTGCAGCAGTACTGTCCAAGAGTATTTTGGCCACGAGAGACGACCTGCCACCTTTTCAAACATAAGGAAACACTTAGTGACATCTTAGCTTAATGTTCCTAGCAACATCAAAAGATTCCTTGGCAGATGAACTACTAGCTCTGAGTAAACTATCAGGGTGCTTCAGTCTGTATTCGTGATCCATATCCTTTTGTCTCATTTGAGCCTGTAATTCTATTTCCTTTTGTCTCATTTGAGCTTGTAATTCTATTTTCTTCATTTTGGCTTGCACTTCAAGTTCCTTTAGCTTAATTCTGGCTAACTCAAGTTGCACTTTGTCACCAGTATCATGAGCAGAAAAATCACTAGGGCCAGGTATCTCCGATGCCATAGGCTCAGGGTCAACACCTTGTGCAGTATCAAATGGCTCAGAACTAGCTATAGGAGACTCACTTTGCTCAAACATGGTGTCCAATATTAAATCAAGTAACTTAGTCTTTGTGACTGAGGCAGGAAATCTCAACCGTAAGGCCTGAGCAAGCAGTATGAGCTCGTGTTTTGTGAGTGTTTTCACTCTGGTTGGGGAAGGCTTAGAATCCAAAAATGTTTTCACATTATTATCATTCATTAGGGCCTTGATTACTGATTATAGTTAAGTGGGTAAGAATAAGCACTGTGTATGTGGCCAAGGTTGCCAATATTATGTCACAGAGCTATCCTGGCGAGGAGGTCGCCAAATTGTTATGGGGGTGTATATTACGGTGCACTCTTAACCCTTAATTAAGCCCAAAAGGGCTTGCAAGAAAACTAACTTAACTTTACTGTACACTATAAGATACACAACCAAAGAAGAAACCAGGGTTCGTTTTACAAAAGGGAAGATTCATATAGGCCTCAGGATACAATTATAAAACAAGTTATTTCTTACCTAACCAGAATACACTCAGTGGAGGCTAAGTACTCACAAAGCTCGAGGAAACGTGGAGACTTCGAAGGTTAAATCCAGATATAATTCACACACTAGTGTAAATGGAGGAGTGAACCAAAAATGGGAAATGGTACACAAACAGTGTGTTTTGTAATCAAAGTCACGTAATGAGTAGTGTTGGAGAAAAGTGCAACACAATGTGACAAAAGTGTAACGTGACAGTAAATGTGTATAAATGTGTACAAAAATGTGTGTACAAAAAAATGAGACAAAATGTGTGTCTGTACAAAAAGAGACAAAAATGTGTCTCTTCACATTTTCCTCGACCTATAAAGGAGACTTACTCCACCTCTCTCAGTTAATTAACCAATTAACCACTAGGATGTCTTAAAAATAATCTCCATCCATACAGAAACAATAGAGGCACCTGCTACCAATGAGGGCCTCATACACTCCACACAGAACCAATTGCGTGCCATCAAGAACGTGACGAAAGCACCATTTAGGCTTCTAATTGGCAAACATCCCTACTTTGCTCCTCCCACATTATGTCACACCCAGTATTTCAAGGACAAGAGGAATCTTCAGCATAATTTGTGAGAAAAACATCTGGTGTGTTATCAGTCGAGAAGGCAAAAGTTGACCCCTGGGTAAATACAGGTGGGGACTAGGGTTACCCTTTACAGGCAGCAAAACTGATAAGAGAAAAGATTTAATGTTCTTAACGGCTCGCTTCTCTCTCCTTTCATTATCATCTTATCTTTTATTTCACCCATTCGCTACTGGGGTAACTACGCCAGTGACAATATATATGGTACTAGAGTTACATATGGAATGATGATAATTTTCTTCTCGTACCTAAGACCTGCTTTTGCTGGAAATATAAGAGAGGTGGGAATATTCTACACTCTTCTTTACCTGTCCTTACTGGAAAAAAAATAGTACTAAGTTACGACAGGGAACTTTTCTTTTCGAGTTCACGATACATAGGATGGTTCTTCACTTCTTTTCTTTTTCCTTCTGCAAAAACTAATCGTACACACAACAAGGGATTGATCTTGATTTATTTTGCACGAACATGAAACAGTGAACGACTCTGCACTTAGTTATGACAGGCATATGATCACAAGCTTGTTTTTGCAAGATGAAAGAGAAATGGAAAGATTTTCGTTCTCCTTTCATAGTGCATCCTGCAAAAACAATCCAAAGTTACTTGAGGGAACTCATGGTGTGTTTGTGAGTCTGAGCCGTGTTGTGTTAGTAAGGGACGTGGTGAGATAAGCCGCAGGACCCATTATTAAGATAAACACGCTTGTACGTACCTTGAACTGCCTTGCCTCACTCTGCCTGTCTCTTGCCTGTCTTTTCTTGATGGCTGTTCATACATATCTTTTGTGGCTGTCTGTCCGTACTGTCTTTCCCTACCTCTGCCTTTTTGCTCTTCATCTTTTCTTGCTGTCTTCCTTCCTGCTGTCTGTCCTTTCCTATTGTCTGTCTCTTCTTGATGGTTGTCCTTACCTATTCCTTTCAGCTGTCTTTCTCTACTGTTTGTCTTTACTTGTATCTTACTGCTGCCTGTCCCTTCCTGCTGTCTCCTTTCCTGCTGTGTCTTCATCTTTTTATTTCTTGCTGTCTGTCCCTTCCAGCTGCCTGTCCCTACTGCCTGTCCCATCCTGTTCCCCGTCCCTCTCTGCTGGCTTTCTCTCTTTGTCTGATTTCCTCCTCCTTATCTCCTTAGAGTCTCCTTATTTCCTCCTCTCTCTTCCTCTCATTCCTTCGACCCACCACAACTTCCCTCACACAGTTACTTTTTCTCTGTTCTCTGCTCATTACGCTCCTTGTTCTCCCCTTCCCCATTTTCATCTCTTTCAAATTCTTTTCTTCTTCATCATTTTCTTCATGGTTCACCACTTTCAAATTCTTTTCCTTCCTGATTTTCTCGTTTTTTTTTTTCCTCGTAATTTTTTTTCCTTTCATCCACATTCTTCTTCTGTTGTCAACTCATTCTCTTTCACTTATATTCTTGGTCTCTCTTCCTCATTATTTTCTTCTTGTCTTCTATTCCTAATTCTACTTTTCTTCTTTTTCTCCTCTTCCACATTTTCCTTCCATTTTTCTTGCTTCTATTTCCATTCTCTCTTTTCATTTGTATCTGCATCGCTAGACGTCGGACATACTGTATGTGCGTTATGCGAGCTTATGTTAGAAAAAAAAAGTGGTGGAGATGGCGGAGAGTACTGGTGGTGGTAACGAATGGTGGAGTGGGAGTGGTGATGGTGGCTGCAAAGAACGGTGGAAGGCGGCATTGGTGGTGGTGGTAGAGAGAGGTAGACGTAGAGGGCACAGGAGGGTAGAAGGGAAAGGGAGGTACTGAATGAACATCCCGCCTTCTGTTGCTTGATGAAGAGAGATTGTAGAGACAGAGAGTGGTGGAGAGATACAATGATTGTTGAGAAAGAAGTGATATTAGAGAAAGAAAGAAGAGAAGGGTGCTAATTAGAGAAGGGAGGTTCCCTCTGAACTGTCTCCCTGTGTTGCACAGTGAAGGTAGGCGATGATGATGCAGTAGTGGTGGAGAGACATTGCGGAGCAAAAGGAAGCTAGTGAGAGATAGGAAGCGCTGAACGGATGTCTACAACTTACTTATCGCGAAGAGACCTGCTTGAGAGAGAGGTGGATAGACGTGTAATAATGGCGAGGTAATGCTAGACGTGTTGGAGGAGAGGTAAAATTTGACTGAGTAGGTGAAGGCAGGTAGTGCTGGAAAGTAACCTGTATGGTGAATGATCTCTCTTCCTCTGTGTGTCCCCCACATCTCAGTAATCCCTGTGTATTAGAGTCGATAGCGTGAGGCCTCACCTCTAGGGATGGGATGCTGCCGTTACCTTTCTCTCTCTCTCTCTCTCTCTCTCTCTCTCTCTTACACACACACACACACACACACACACACACACACACACACACACACACACACACACACACACACACACACACACACACACACACACACACACACACACACACACACACACACACACACACACACACACACACACACACACACACACACACACACACACACACACACACACACACACACACACACACACACACACACACACACACACACACACACACACACACACACACACACACACACACACACACACACACACACACACACACACACACACACACACACACACACACACACACACACACACACACACACACACACACACACACACACACACACACACACACACACACACACACACACACACACACACACACACACACACACACACACACACACACACACACACACACACACACATTAGCTTTGAATAAATAATAAAATGGTGAAACAACTGCTAGAGGCATTCGTTGAAAGAATAATTTTTTTTACAAATGGTTGAAACATGCTAAATCAATAGTGATAGGCTGTACCAAGAAAAAATGAGAGAGAGAGAGAGAGAGAGAGAGAGAGAGAGAGAAAGTTGAATTTTTTTTTTTACAAATGGTTGAAACATACTAAATCAATAGTGATATACCAAGAAAATCTATCTATCTATCTATCTATCTATCTATCTATATCTATATCTATCTATCTATCTATCTATATATATATATATAGTATATAGCCTATATATATATATATATATATATATATATATATATATATATATATATATATATATATATCTATATATATATATATATATATATATATACTTCTCCTTTCGGCTCTCCCCTTAGGGGTCGCCACAGCGGATCACCCGTCTCCATATCACCCGTCTCCATCTTAATCTGTCTTCTGCATCTTCTTCTCTTACACCTACCACCCGCATGTCCTCCTTCACTACATCCATAAACCTTCTCTTTGGCCTTCCTCTCTTTCTCCTGCCTGGTAACTCCATTTCCAGCATTCTCCTCCCGACATACTCCTCATCCCTCCTCCGCACATGTCCAAACCATCTGTCTCGTCTCTCTAGCTTTGTCCCCAAACTGACTTACGTGTGCTGTCCCTCTAATATGTTCATTTCTAATTTTTTCCAACCTCGTCACTCCTAGTGAAAAACGCAACATCTTCAGTTCTGCTACCTCCAGCTGTGCCTTCTGTTTTTTTGTCAGTGGTACTGTCTCCATTTCGTACAATATGGCTGGCCTTACAACAGTCTTATAAACTTTCCCCTTCATTTCTGCAGAGACCCTTCTGTCACAGATCATTCCTGTCACCTTTCTCCACCCACTCCATCCCGCCTGCACTCTCTTTTTTACCTCTCTACCACACTTTCTGTTACTTTGTACAGTTGATCTCAAGTATTTGAATTCATCTACCTTTGCCACCTCTACACCTTGCAGCCTCACGGTTCCCCTGTCATCTCTCTCATTTACACACATGTACTGAGTCTTGCTTCTGCTTACTTTCATTCCCCTTCTCTTCAGTGCATAACTCCATCTCTCAAGCTCTGCCTCAGCATCCTCCCGGCTCTCACTACATATCACAATGTCGTCCGCAAACATCATTGTCCACGGAGGCTCCTGTCTGATCTCATCTGTCAATCTGTCCATCACCATTGTAAACAAGAAGGGGCTCAAAGTCGATCCTTGATGCAATCCCACCTCCACCTTGAAACCCTTACCATTCCTACTGCACATCTCACTGCTGTTACACTATCGTCGTACATGTCCTTCACCACCCTCACGTACTTCTCTGCCACTCCTGACTTTCTCATACAGTACCACAGTTCCTCTCTCGGTACCCTATCATAAGCCTTCTCCAAGTCTATAAACACACAATGCAACTCCTTCTGGCCTTTTCTGTACTTCTGCATCACCATTCTCAAAGCAAATATGGCGTCTATAGTACTTCTCCCTGGTATGAAACCAAATTGCTCCTCGCAGATCCTCACCTCTCGTCTCAGCCTAGCTTCCACCACTCTTTCTCATATCTTCATTGCATGGCTGATCAGCTTTATACATCTGTAGTTGCTGCAGCACTGCACATCACCCTTGTTCTTGAAAATCGGAACTAGAATACTTTTTCTCCACTCCTCCGGCATCCTCTCACCCTCCAGGATTTTGTTAAACAATCTGGTAAACCACGTCACAGCCATCTCTCCTAAGCTCCTCCATGCTTCCACTGGTATACCATCTGGACCCACTGCCTTGCCATCCTTCATCCTCCTCATGGCATTCCTCACTTCCTCTCTTCTGATCTGTAGCACTTCCTGACTCACTACCTCCAACTCTTCCAACCTTCCCTCTCTCATATTTTCTATATTCATCAACTCTTCGAAATACTCCTTCCACCTTCTTAGTACACTCTCCTCACTTGTCAGTACATTGCCATCCGCATCCTTAATCATTCTAACATGCTGCACATCCCGCCCGGCTCTGTCTCTCTGCCTGGCTAATCGGTACAGGTCTTTTTCCCCTTCTCTACTATTCAACTTCTCGTACAGCTTCTGGTATGCATTTTCTTTTGCCTTAGCAACCTCTTTCTTGGCTATGTTCCTCGTCTCCTTATATTCCCGAATGCTTTCTTCGTCTCTGTGTCTATCCATATTCTTCTATGCCTGCTTCTTCCTATTTATGCTATCCTGTACTTCCTCATTCCACCACAAAGTCTCCTTGTCTTCTCTCCTCTGTCCCGATGTCACCCCAAGTACCTTCTTGGCTGTCTCCCTCACCACTTCTGGGATAACTGCCCATCCCTCCTCGTCTTCCCTGCCTCCGAAAGCCTGGCTCACCTCATCCCTAAATTTACTACTGAAGTCTTGCTCCTTCAGCTTCCACCACCTAATCCTTGGTTCAGCTCTCACTTTCCTCCTAGTCTTCACTTTCAGACTCATCTTTCCAACCAACACCTTATGCTGTCTTACTACACTCTCCCTTGGCACTACCTAACAATCACTGAATTCTATCAAATTGCATCTCCTACATAGGATATAATCTATCTGCGACCTCCTTCCCCCACTCTTATACGTAATCCTGTGCTCCTCCTCCTTCTTGAAATAAGTGTTTACTACAGCCATCTCCATCCGTTTTGAAAAATCAACAACCATCTGACTCTCAGCGTTCCTCTCCCCGACACCGTGCCTGCCTATTACCTCCTCGTCCAATATATATATATATATATATATATATATATATATATATATATATATATATATATATATATATACAGAGAGAGAGAGAGAGAGCCGTGATTGGCAGAGAATAATAATGAAAAAGCTAAAATATTACAAACGAATTTTTAGTGAACGAAGGTTGAAAAAAATATTGACAAATAACTCTTAGGGGGAAGACCTTAAAAATAGGAAAAAGCGGATTACAAGAGGCCAAGGCAAAAATGCGTAACGGATGGGAAGAACGATAGACAAAGGCTGAAAAAAATAGTAACTGGGAAACACAAGAGAAAAAGATGAAAGAAACAAGATAATAAAAATGACATACAAGTGAAGACTGGAAGAAGAACAGTGCAAGGTGAAGAATTATAAAGGAAGACAGGAAGAGTCTGAAAAATAACTACAAACGGGGATTTAAGAGGCGAATAGGTAAAGATGAGAGGTTAGAAGGATGAAAGGTAAGGGTTGGGGTGGGTGTTACAGGTGTGGAGTGCAGGTGTAGCGATGTCACTACCAAACATCTCCCACCACTACCATACATCTCCCACAACAACCAAACATCCACGACCACCCTAAATTCCGACCACTTCCATACATCCCCACCATCACCATGCTTCTCCAGTCACTGCCATGCCTCTCCAGCCACTGCCATAATTCTTCAAATTTTACCATACTTTCCTTGACCATTACCATATCTACACACTAGCCTTCTGAAAATGCATCATCCTCAGTAGGAGCCATACGCTCATGGCATAGGAAGCTATCAAACGTATGTTCCTTATATACCTCCATCACCACCACCCCTCCACAACTACACCTTCAACGTGTTACCACTCCAGAACCACCGCCTGCCACCCCACATCCACACCTTTGTCACCACTCCACAACCATGTCACCACACCGCACCTACCATTTCGCATCCACACTTTCGTCACCACTCCAGAACCATACAACCATCCCACATCCCATATCCCATCTACACTTTGGTCACCACTCAACAACCACACGTCACATTTACACTTCTCACACCCCGCGTCACATTTACACTTCCAACACCACTCCACACACCAGTGCAAACCACACCACACCCCACGTCACATCTACACATCCGTCACCACTCCATAACTATACAACCATCCTATACCTGCCACGTAACATCCACACCTTCGTCACCACTTCATTTGCATTTCCCTATCATAACTCCACTAGGCCACCACATTATCACCATTTTCATCATAACTACATCCCTCATTTCCTTCACTCCACTCTGTAGCCACACCACTTCACCACTGTACCTCCACACCACCACAACCACCCTACATTAACATTGCCTGGCCCATTCTGTTACACCACCAGTCTCGTCATCCTAATCTCACCACTATAACCACACTACTGCCATCATCACAACCACACCACCACCATCCTGCCATCAAAATCCCCTCATCTGAACCATACCATCATTATCATCATCATCATCGTAGCCACTACCATTTTTTAACCTGCCATACACAACCTCACCACCCATTCACTACGAACCCTCATCACATCCACTACCAGTCTACACTATCACTCCATTACCACTTCACCACCACCACCACATCATCAGCCACCTCATCACACCCAATTTCCAGGTCTGATCTTGAGGCCACACCCAACACACACCCTGTTTGGATAAACCATCTTTTATTTGGGAAGTTTTTTTTCTGTCTTTTTTTTTTTTTTCTTTTAAATCTGTAATTTTTGCAGCCATTACTTTCCTTGCCGGTGACTGACAGAAACTTTACTGGCACCGGTTACAGTAATTTACGAGGGATGATTGGTAAGTTCGTAGCCAAAGACAGGAGATAAGTTACAGTTTTCTCTAAATGAGAAGTACCCCGCTCGGTGGCAGTTTAGGGCTCCGTTACTAGTCAATCTACCATGATGATTTCATGAATCTTGGCATTGGTGGTGACTGGCGTTTCCGTACGGAGGTCGTCTGCCAGGCTCTTCCTGCCTCGTTTGAACTCAGCAGCCCACGTCTTACTATGCTGTACGACCACGTTCTCTTGGACCTCCTTGGGTGTTAAGCCTTTGATACCGAGGTAGTTGATGACCGCAAGAACTGCAGAATTTCAAGGTTTAATTATCTATACCAGAAAAAAAAACTCCAATTGCGTCAAATTTTGTGTAATCCTTCAACAAACTGAACTGGACGCACATTCAGTGAAAAATGTATATAGCTCATCTCGCACCTTAGGCCACGAACTTAACAATTGCCTTTCATAACCTGTTCAGACCCAAGGGTTCTCCTGAAGCTGATTACCTTCGTGTGGTGGTTGCCACAATAAAATCGTCTGTCGCCTGTCAAAATAAAATTGTCTGTCGGTGTCAGAGTAAAATCGTCTGTCAGTTGTCTGAATAAAATTGCCTGTCGGTTGTCAAAATATAGTAAGTAATTTACAAATGGGTCTGAATTTGGATAACGGAAAAAGTGTTTCATTCAGGAGAGTTTGTCATACTGGGAGATGTATGTGTTGTGGGAACAATTATAGATATTTATGTACTGATATTTGCGTGTGGATATTTACGTGTGCTACGTAACTTTATTAAAAATGTTTATATTTGGATATTTACATGTGGACATTTACATATTGATACATGGGGATATTTGTTGTAACTGCGTACACTTGAATATTTTATGTGTATTATGTAGCTTATATTGAAGAGCGGATAATACGCTTGAATATTTACGTGTAGATATTTGTATTTGCGTATATTCTTACGTTCAAATGATTACGCGTTCCGCTTCTTTTCATGCTGGTCAGTATCAGCTCCATCCTCGTATTCTTTAAGACTGAACCTCGTCTGCAAGTTTCCCCTTGATAAAAAAAACAATTATTGTTTTTCATAGACCAGGGCGTTCATGAAATTGGATTTGTCGAATAACAAAGAATGATTGAGAGAGAGAGAGAGAGAGAGAGAGAGAGAGAGAGAGAGAGAGAGAGAGAGAGAGAGAGAGAGAGGCGGGGCCCCCTGGAATTGTATATTCCGTGTACGTGAAGTCCAAAATGAATTACCTGCCACGCTCACCTGGCTAACATGGCAGCCCAAAGTGTTACTGTTTTGAGAGCACGTTGTTTGAGTACATTGTCACAGACATCAGAGTTTAGAGTTTCCTGTGCTCTGAGGTCATAATGGTTATATTATTAACTCCCACAGAGCGATGACGTCCTTTTTTTCGTTTATTCTTGCTACTTCCAGCTTAAGTAAGATCTCTCGTGTTGGAGGGCTCGCTCAAGGCATTATCTCACCTCTCCTGATACGAAAAGTCTCCCCTAACCAGAACCATGTTGTCTGAAAATATCGAAAACAAGAGTAGTCAAGGAGGGCATACCTCCCCCAAAGCAACAGTGTCCCTCTTTTGATCTTGACCTTTGACTTTTTCTCGCTAAATTTTATCGCACTTTTTCCTGGTAGTCCTCTTCCGCAGTTCTTAATTTGGTGCAAAGCCATCCAATAATTTTTCCATAACGTTAACAGACTGACAAAGCATATATAATAAAAACAAAACAAAACAAACTCTGTGGTGGAGGGAACATTATATAAGCAACATCCTTGGGGTGAATAAGTTACCGCCTTCATTACGATTTTGTTTAAACTAATTTCATCCTAAGCCGAAGGTAAGGTGTAGGTATAAGAAGCTAATTGGTAAAGAAAAAAAAAATGAATACAGAGATGTATGTGAAGATGGTGATGCCTTAGAAGTGGAACCTGGATTTCAAATGGTTGGGAAATTAAATACATATAAAGATATATGAGAAGATTTTATTGCTAATGAAATGGGATTGAGATTTTCAAGGCGTGAAGGATGTGTGAATGACTGTGACCCTTTGGGCACTTTGTTTGATAACCTTCCTGGTTTTGTGCCTTTTTTTTTTTTTTTTTTTTTGTGCTGCCTCCCCCGATCCATCTTAGATGATGATGATGATGATGATGATGATGATGATGATGATCAAAGACCCGTGATGCTTCTTCCCAACTCACTCCTCCGCCGTCTATCATTTTCACTAACTTGTTTTTTTTATTTTTTTATTATTTTTTTATTCCCACTTCCCTGGCACCTATAATTCCCAGTCTCCCCCACCTTCATTCTATCTCGCCCAACTCTCATTCCCTTTCGCATGCCCTCGTTCATTCCTTTTCGTCCACCCTCTTTCATTCCCACACCTCCTCACTCTTTCATTCTTACCCATACTTTCATTCACAGTCTATTTCCATTCCCACTGTCCCATTGTCATATCCACTGCCTCTCCCTTTTTCATTCCCATTCACGAAATATGAAGAAATATAACGAACGACGTAGGATATCCTGCCACTTACTCTCCCCTCACTTACCTCTGCAATCCTTTGATCCTTCGCTACGAGTCTCGCATGACACAGACGATAACGAGAATAAAATAAAAGAGGCGTCATTGTAGTGCATTAATGAACTCTTGAGTAATGGAATGTTTTTCTGTGGCAACTAAATTCGTCTGACGCCAGCCTGAGTAAGTTATGTAGTTTGTCGGCACTGGATTAATATTTAAGGAAAGACGTTTGACTACATGAAAGTTTTAAACTTCTGGTAAACGCGAAGTGTGGATGGTGAGACTGGGGGAAATGTGGTGTCGGTGGTGTGGGACGGAGTTAATGAAGCGACTCGCGTCATCCGAGCCTGGGAAACTGGACAACAATCAAGCTTGAGCCTGATAATGAGGCTCGTTAGCAAGGCTGTGAAGGAGGAAGGGAGGGGCTCCGCTGGCAGAGTTAGGGTAATCCCATGTCTTGTTTTATCTGTGTTTGTATACCTGTCCATAAATATATATCTGCAATCACTGTCTACCTTGCTGTTACTAGAGCTATCTTATGTTCATCCATCTTTTGTATTTTCTTGAATCATGCTAAGTTAGTCCCCCTTGGTCTTGCCTGGCCACACTTCCCACACTCGGGATAACATCAGACTGGGAAGTGTCGCTGATATGAATTATATATACAGTATAGCAGGCGAATGTATCCGGTGTAGACGGTTAAACAGAAAGATTCTGTAGGAAATTTCGACAACCGTATCACTGGTGTTGCTGTCATGACTGCAATTTACAGCATTAACCCCACCACAACCACCGGTGTCATCACTGTCATTATCATTGATACCACTGTCATTACCACCATCATCACACACACACACCACAAAGCCAGTCAGGAGACAGGAAGTGTGTGCTGGGCAATCCCCAGGTCCTGTCCTCCCCACTTTCTGTTTTTTAATCAGCCCATACACCACTGACCGGGCTAATGTATGGCCCGGCCTGCACTTTGCGTGCAGGGAATCTTTCAACAACAACAACAACAACCATCATCACGACTTTTATTACTTCCAGTACTACAATCACCATTACCGCTATCATCAGTACCATAACCACAAACTTGGTTATCATCACTACCATTATCATCAGTACCATTATGACTACTGCCACCATTATGGCACAACTCATATAACTTCCACTACAACAGCTGCCGTAATACTTACATTTGGTCCCAGAAACACTTTTTTATCATAATGATTAATAATGTATAGGATATCCTCGGCAATCTTGTGATTTATGGTCATATGCTTAAAGAACAAGTGCCATGCCACAACTGTAGACTCCACCATCGTGGCACAGGATTTGACTGGTAACCTTAATGGTTCAGTAACAGCTGCTTTGTAGTTCAGCAATAATTTACATTATTTGTGTTTGCGAAAGACAAAGAACCTGCATATAATTCATATGTTTTCCCAGTAATGGTATTAAAAGTTTTCACAAATGTGGTATTCCACAAACGAGTTGTTAGCTGTAAGAATCTTAAGTATATAATTTTGAAAACTCTCTAAGACTGAATATCACATTAGGCTACATTGCTTTTGGGAATTTAATGTGTTATGAGTTACTCCACAAGTCATCGTAAAAAAAAAAATATCCTTGTTTCATAGAATATGAAATGGATACAAAAATTTTTGGGTAAACCTAAAAATACAGTAGATGACCGCATGCATGCAGTCCTCTTATGTTATCATGCTGTCTGAATGGTACTGCAGTAAACAGTGCTGGTTATGCTTATTCTGTTATGGGTGTATCACAAAAGGGGTCACATTTAGAAACGTTAGTGTGCAGGGCAAATTTTGTCGACTGTAACAACAACCTACCCATTCTCTATAAATCCTTGTATTATCAAGCACTGTCTGTCATAAACGAGGTAGACAATCATAAAATGAAATACATATAATGCAAAAAATGGCTAAACTCATGAAACTATTAAGTAGTGAAAAGGAAAACATAAAAATAATGTTGGAAGTAAAAACATGGGACAGTGCTGAGCGGTTGAGTGAGTGTTGAGAGTGGGTGGGAGGCAACATGGCACCTAGTCACCAGTTGTTTCAACTCTGTTTATAGAAGGCGCTGGTTCCTTTTCCTCAGAAAGAACAGTTACTCCAACAATTTTTGTACTTTTCTAGCAGTACATAGCAAGCGAGCATCAGAAAGTAATACGCCCCCCTGTGTCAAAGAGCACTACGTTTCTCCGCGTCAGATATCAATACGTCCCTCCCCGTCAGTGAGCAATGTCCCTCTGCATCAGAGCGCAGTACGTTCCTCTGCCTCAGAGAACAAAGTAAAGTTTAATTGCATTTCCCAAGCAAAGCGTTTGTGGGGTTAAAGCAACAGTTGTGTGAGTGGAGAGAGAGAGAGAGAGAGAGAGAGAGAGAGAGAGAGAGAGAGAGAGAGAGAGAGAGAGAGGGAGGCGTACTGATGTGAAGAGAAGCCGGAAACAACTATCCTTGAGTAAAGCCAGCACGAACTACTGGACTGAGACATATACACTTCTCATGCCTACAGTACACATTTGGTCTCATACATCTAAGCTACGCATTGACTCATATACCCCTCTTTGTCACATACACATACACTACATCTTATATACATACACTGTGTAGCTTCAGCACTAAACGTACTCTCACTGTCTGTCATACATCAAGGCTACTATTTGTCATTTACTCCTACACTTCCTCTCATGTGCCTGAACTTTATAATATCCGTTTGTTTGTTTGTTTGTTTTTTTGCGCTTGGTTCCTTCCGCCAAGAATGTTGGAGGAAGTCATATATTCGTCCAGTTTGTCTGTTTGTTTCTCCACAAAATATTTCAAAATTTATAATTGGATTTAACGATTTTTTGGGGGATATGTTGGTTATGGGCCAAGGAAGAGCTGATTAAATTTGGTGGTGGCCTGAGTTCGAGTTCCGGTTCAGGACTGCTTTTTTGTTTGTTTGTTCTTATATCTCAGAAAGTTATGATAGGATTTCAATAAAATTGTGTCAATATGAGGGACATGGGCCAAGGAAGAGTTTACTAAATTTTGATGGAGATCCGAGTTGCTCGGTAGAGGCGTTTAGGAGGTATATACTCTTGGAGTGCACAGAAGTTGTTAATCAACGTTCATGCCTGACATTTTTAGTGTGAAAAATAATACATTGAGAGGTGCCGATATTAAGGTGTGCACTACGGAGTACGCAGAGGATCATCATCATCCTTATCACGTCATCGTCAGTATCTTAGTCAGTATGACAATTAGAATAAAGTCTGTTGTCTGGTAACCATTACTTAATCCAGCTTATTTCCCTTCACTGATTTACGTAGTTAGAAATAAGTCGCCCTGTAAGGACTTCACTGAAACATGTGTACATAATACAAACACCTGTAGGTCAGTACCTGACTATCAGACACTGATCCGAACGATGTCCCTGGTCTTCCCAGCTCAATTTGGCCTTTGTTATCTTAATTAAAATCACTCAGTTTTTATAAAAGAACAGTCCAATTAGCTTCACTAGCAGTAGCAGAGACTTTGTACCCCAAAGGTTCAGTTTCCAAAGGCACTAAGACTGTAATATCCATAGATTCTCAGCACCCCTTACACTAGAGCAGGTCTGACCTCGTCCATGGCTAATTGATGGGAATTACGGACACTGGAATGGAAGGACTTATTATATTGGTGTAGAGGGAGGGTTCCTTCAGGCGGTGTCACCGATAATAACCAGCAGTCTACGGTGCACACGCTTCAGATTAACCTGGAATTACAACTACTACTACTGCTGTTACTAGTGTGTTCAATCGGTACCTCAGTCAGCGTCTCCAGGACTCTTCCAGCTCCATTCTGTTCTTCCCTCTGTTACTTTCTACACAGTTCTGTCCCTCCTCAGATTTATACCTCCATCCCTACTTCATTCTACTATACGCTCATCCTCCTCCACTACACTCTGCTCCATTCCATTTTATTTCAGCAATCTTGCATTCCAAGTTAATTCCACCTCCCTACCTAGTTGTCCGTCTTATCAGGTCTCTCCCACCTGATGTTTCTTCCTACTCACTTTTGTATTTTCTCGGGCTTCTCCTGAGACCTGTTGCATCGTTCCACCCCTCTCCACTCCTCCCTTCCACCTCCATTTGCCAATTTTCTCGGCTCCTGCAAGACATAGTGTGGAGTGCTGGTGAAATTGCCTTCCTTCCCGCCACTGACTGGTGTGAGGCACAGGGGGAGAGAGAGGGGATAAGGAGGGATAGGGTTGCAGAGAGGGAAGGAGAAAGGGGAAAATAAGGGAAAGCAAGGGACAAATGAAAAAAGAAGAAGAAAAACTTAAGAAGGAGGAGACTAACAAGGAAGGTGTGGGAACAAGATGTGATGGAGGTGA
Organism: Coenobita brevimanus; assembly: GCF_032717465.1. NCBI lineage: Eukaryota > Metazoa > Arthropoda > Malacostraca > Decapoda > Coenobitidae > Coenobita > Coenobita brevimanus. The sequence continues at coordinate 13,835,124 of NC_137024.1, read as the reverse complement.
ATGAAAGGGTTATAGATTTGAGTGGAAGTGTGGAGCATAAGAATTTAAGAAAAGAGAACTACCCCAGCCAGTGGCTTGGCCCATACTAGGCAGCTGCTATCCATGGGTATTACTAAACTGCCCTAAGACAGGAAAAACAAAGAACACGACCCTAACCCCTACTCTTCTCAATACATCCATTAAACTGAAACTGGTAGGAAACAAAGGTAGGAAAGATCATACGATATAGAAAAAAAATGGCTTGGAAATTATACAAGAAAAAGCAGCTGAAAACATACAGTGCTACTTACTGTAATCAGGAAAAAATCGTATTTTGTTTTGAGTGATTTAGTGAATTGGATGAATCTTATGCTCCCCTTTTCAGTAACTTGCTTGTGTTTAAAGCCTTTCCTGGAGACCTAGCGCCATTGACTCATTACGGGTTACCCTGTTTTTCTAAACTAGCTTCTTCCTATTTCATTTAAACGGAAACATATGGCGTATTGTAGGCTTGTAAATCGCGTAGCTGGAGTCAGTACTAATTGTTATAAAGTCTTATATGCACAAAGTTCATTCTCAAAACCTCAGTTCAGGTGAAAGACAGCTTGTTCCGCTCGTCCACTACCGTACTATATTACCAAACCAGTACTTAGGCCACCTGGTTATTAACTAAAGTGAGGTTTATGTAATGTAAATACTTTTATTGTTTGATTTGTCCTGACTACTCATTACCAAAACTTCACTTGTAATATACAGTATGCCTCATCTGTTTTATTCATTATCTTATGCATCTCACTTAAATTACCTATGCTCTTCGCCTCTCCAGTGTATGCATACTCTCTCTCTCTCTCTTTTTTTTTTTTTTTTTCATCACAGTGCCATCAGACGATAATATATATTTATTTTATCAGACCCTAGAATGGAAGAGTGGACCCAGGTTGCAGCCTGTCTGACCTTTCCTATCCCAGAAGTTAGTCCTAAGCTGAATAAAACTGAATGTATATAGCAACGGAAATAATGAGCACTCAGACTTCAGTACCCGCGCCCACCAGTCAGTCTGAGATCGAACATTTGACATTGCCTTGTGATGTAACCTTCACTTTGGACAGATTATTCTCAAAATCAGATGACTTTGTTTTAGGCTTGCCCTCAACCCTTCCACCAGGTTTCGACCAAATCGGGTTAAAAATGAGCATACCTTTCCCTGTGGCTTTTACATCTGACTGATTGTACCCCAAATCCAATCCCTCTGTTCTTGCCTTACTCTGAATCCTTCCACAAAGTTTAGACTAAATTGAATAAAAACATTGCCCCGTCACCCTGTTTAAAGTGAACCTTGCCATGTGACCTTGACATTTGACCTGTTGTTCACAAAACAGCAGGTTAACCCCTTGGCTGATCTTCAACATTTCCACCAGGATTTGTCCAAATCAGTTTAAAAAATTTTATCTTTAGCTACTTGGTTCACAGAGTGAGACATTGATCGAACTTTGTCCGTGTCCTGTGACTCTGAGCTTTGCTTCCTCTTGCCATACCCTCAACTCCTCCACTAAGGTAGGTGGAAATTGGTAAAAAAAATAATAAATATAAATAATAATTCATCCTGCAAGGTGACAATCTTGACCTTTGACAGATTGTCCTCAAAAAACACGTCGATACCTTGGCTGACCCTCAACTCTTACTCTAAGTTTGATTAACGTTGGATACAATTTTTTAGTTATTTTGTTCACACACACACACACACACACACACACACACACACACACACACACACACACACCGCTCGCTGGTGCAGTGGTAACGCTCTCGCTTGCCAACTGGTGGACGGGAGTTCGCGCCTCGCTCAGGTTGCGAAAAGTTTCACTGACGAAGTGGGTGGTTACTGTCCCCCTTGAGCAAGGGGACGGGTGTGTGCGTGTGTGAAGGTCACAGCCTTGCCCTTAGATCGGACTATATGAGCTCTCAGCTCCCTTCCGGGAGGGTAAAAGCTGACAATCACGACCATCAAAGTGATCCTGACCGACCCGGTGAATTACACACACACACACACACACACACACACACACACACACACACACACACACACACACACACACACACACACACACCAAGTGAAATATAATGTCTGCGCTCGCAACGTGGGAGCGGGTATAATAAGTCAGCGGATTGGGGGGGTTATGCTAGAGGTTAGTGATTGAGTGAGGAGAAGGATGGGTATAGAATGAAAGAAGCCTTAGAAAAAGAAAATCCAGATGTCTAGGAGGTGGAACTGATAGGTTAAGAGAGAGAGAGAGAGAGAGAGAGAGAATAAAAAATAAGAGGGGATGTGGGTTAAGAAAGGGAGGGGATAGAGAGGTATTGAATAGAAAGAGGAGAGAGGAAGTGAATAAAAATAAAAGTGTGTCAACAGAAAGTTGAGGTGACAGGAAAAGTACGCGGCTAGAGAAGGGAAACACAAAAGGACAAATACGAAGTGAACAGAGAGTGCAAATAAAATGTATAGCTTCCTGTGTTTCTTCAGAACTTGCTCATTTTCACAACCATTGTACCTTAAGGAGCTGATACCTTATTGGGAGGATGTAGCACATACCTATCCCTGGCGAGACCGGATATATAACACTAATAGCAACTAATATGTCAAGACTGACTGACAAACAGGAGGAACTGTGGAGAACACATGTTCTGAGGAAAGAGGAGACCTGATTGCCTTCCACCAGGGTGACACTGAGGTGAAAGTGATGAGTGGGAAGCAGGATATGAGAGAAAGAGAGAGAGAGAGAGAGAGAGAGAGAGAGAGAGAGAGAGAGAGAGAGAGAGAGAGAGAGAGAGAGAGAAGGGTGGGAGGGAGGAGAGGTTTGAAGCTGAAAAGAGAAACAAAAATGAAGGGGGAAATCGAAGTAAGAGTGGAAAAAAATAAAAAGAGTGAAGGTGGTGAGGCAGAATGGGAGGTGAGATGGGGAGAGAGAGTCAGGTGAGGTTAGACGTGGGAGGTGAAGTGATGTGAGAGGTGAGGGAGGTGAGGGGTTAGAGAGGTAAGAGGGAAGAAATGAAATGAGCTGAGGAGTTGCAAAAAGGGAAGCAGGGCATGGTGATCTGGGAAAGAGGGGAAATGTGAGGAGAAAGTGAGTTGCAGATGAAGTGAAGGGATGTGGGGAGATATAGGATGTAGGGTAAGGGAGTCTTTGATATGAAGGGAAGTTGGAAGGTGAGGGGCAAGGGGAGATAATGGAGAGAGAAAGGAGGGTTAAGATTAGGAATGAGGGGAGGTGAAGTGGGATGAAAGGTGAGACGTGACGTCAGGAAAAAGGGAGGTGAGGAGGGACACGAATGACTACGTGAAGGGAAGTCGAGGGGAGAGGGAGGTACAGGATAGGTGACGGAGGAGGATAGGGCAGGAGAGTTGAGCTGAGAGGGCATAGAGGGTAAAGAGAAAAACTTAGGAGGATGAGAGGAAGCCAAGTGGGGGTGGGAGGTGTTAAAGGTATGGGGTGAAGGTGTGGCCATGTCAGAAGAGCCTTTCAGAGATTCGTCAAGGGGGTGGGGATTGCCCTTGCCTCACCTTTCCTCACACTCTTTCTCTCGCTGTTTAGTTTCTTCTCTCTCTTATGTTTTCTTTTCTGTGCTCTTATTATTTTTACATACTATCTTGCCTCTCATTTACTGAGTCTGTCTATTCTCTTTCGTCATTTTTTCTTTCTATCTTTCTCTTTTATCTTTCGTTTCTTGATCTTTGTTTCCAGTTCCGTTCTCTCTCTCTCTCTCTCTCTCTCTCTCTCTCTCTCTCCCTCTCTTTCTCTCCAACGATATCATCACCCCTACACAACCACACACCATCACCATATTACCACTCCATACCCACACCATCACCATATTACCACTCCACAACCACACCATCTCCATATTACCACTCCACACCCACACCATCACCAGCACTCGACAACCACACCATCACCATATTACCACTCAACCACACCATGACCATATTACAACTCCACAACCACACCATGACCATATTACAACTCCACAACCACACCATCACCAGCACTCCACAACCACACCATCACCATATTACCACTCCACAACCACACCATCACCATATTACCACACCACAACCACACCATCACCATATTACCACTCCACAACCACACCATCACCATATTACCACTCCACAACCACACCATCACCATATTACCACTCCACAACCACACCATCACCATATTACCACTCCACAACCACACCATCACCATATTACCACTCCACAACCACACCATCACCATATTACCACACCACAACCACACCATCACCATATTACCACTCAACCACACCATCACCATATTACCACTCCACAACCACACCATCACCATATTACCACTCCACAACCACACCATCACCATATTACCACTCCACAACCACACCATCACCATATTACCACTCCACAACCACACCATCACCATATTACCACTCCACAACCACACCATCACCATTTTACCACTCCACACCCATACCATCACCATATTACCACTCAACCACACCATCACCATATTACCACTCCACAACCACACCATCACCATATTACCACTCCACACCCATACCATCACCATATTACATCACACCATCACTATATTACCACTCCACAACCACACCATCACCATAATACCACTCTACAATCATATCACCAATATAAATCTCCCATCCATCGCCCTAAACCAACCACGACACAACCACACTACTTCTGCCGTCAAGGCCACACCACCACCACTGTCATTCAACCACCACAATTCATTCATCGCAACCGCACCACATCACCTCTTAACCTAACCATCTATACATTGTAAGGCCGTATCGCTTGCACTACGGCACCTGCTGCACCTCACTACCATTCCACCACCACCACCACCGCCACTTTTGCTACCACACCACTACTACCTCATCACTCCACTACCACACCACAGCCACTACCTCACCACTCCACTACCTCACCACTCCACTACCACCACCTTCTCACTACCACCATCTCATCCAATCTCCAGGTCAGGTCATGAGGCCGCACCCCTCACTTACGTAATTTGCATACGCCATTTGTTTGGGAAAGCATTTTTCTTCCAACTAGGAAGTTTGCCGTCATTAATTTCCTTGTCTGTGAAAGGAGATAGTTTTATTGCCATGGAGAGGTTAGTCATACCCTCCTCTCTTCATCCCCGAGGGTTTTCCTGTATCTGAATAAAATCGTCTGTCGGTTGTAAGAAGAAAATCGTCAGTTGGTTGTCTGAATAAAAGGTCTGTCTGTTGACGGAAAAAGATAAGTTACAAGTGGGCGTGAATGGGACAACAGGGAAAGTTGTTACAATCAGGAGTTTGTCATACTGGAGAATATGATATGATATTGGAACCAATACAGAAGTACCAGACAGATGCAGGAGCTTTGGGCCACTCATATGGGTATTTGCCAAGTCGATAAAGTCCACGGGAATTAAGCAACTTGTTTACAATAAACTTAGTTTTAGAAATATGGACAGTGCCGCCCCTATTGGGGAAAACTTTGGATGTGTGTCAAGTCCTGACAGAAATATGGTTCCGATATTTTTACTTAATTAGGTTATGTAATTATCTTTTTGTAGTGTTAATAGTGCCCAGTATCGTTTACAGTTGCGTGTTTTGTTATATGGGGATACTTAGGTACTGATTTTTGCCTGCATGTATTTACCACTACATATTGGTTTTTGCATTTTTTCAATATTTACGTGGTGATACTCATCTATATTCATGGGCACAATTTTGTGTGTGGGTATTTACGTGTAGATATTGATGTGTAGATATTTGCGTGTGGATATTTACGTGTGCTGATGTGCTTGCTTGTGGACATTTAGGTGTTGATACGTGGAAGTAGTTACGTGCAACTACATACGCGTATACATGTACCATGTATATTTATGGACGGATATTACGTGTGGGTATTTACCTGTAGAATTCCGTGTGGGTACTTAAATACTTACATGTGGGTATTTACCTGTTAACGTATTCGTGTGCACACGTGTGGATATTTACGTGTTCCGTTTCCTTTCTTGCTGGTCAATACCAACTCCATCCTCGTTTTCTGTAAGACTGAACCTCGCCTGGAAGGGTCTCCTTGGTAAAAATCCATTACAGTTTTTCATGATCGAGCGTTCATGAAATTGGATCCATAGGAGAGAGAGAGAGAGAGAGAGAGAGAGAGAGAGAGAGAGAGAGAGAGAGAGAGAGAGAACCTAGAACTGTTTATTTCGTGTTCCTGGAAATTTCACAGAGAATTACCTGTCACCTGTAGAGGTGTATGGTATGTAGGAGGACTACTGGGCCTTGGGGCAGACTGTGAAGCCTACGCCCAGAGTCGGACACATAAAAAATAAAAAATAAAAAGCTCACCTGACTATCATGGCAGCCCAAAACATTACATTTTTTAGAGCGTTTTTTTTTTTTCATTGTCACAGGCATCAAAGTTTAGAGTATCCTGTACCATGAGTATCCTGTCGCCTTTGTCTTCGCGGTGGTAGGACTAAGATGTATTATGCGAATACCGCAACTCAGTGATGTTAGTAGATATTAACACATTATATCGCCAGTCGCAATAAGTTTAACGTTATGCACCTCGCGTTTCTTCGCTGTAATATGACTGAGTATTTACTGGAACTGTCTCACTGTTTCATTCTTTTAGAACATTGTTAATAGTAGAATATCCCTGAGGCGGGATAAATTGCTAGCGCAGGGAAGGTGTGTCGTCCCTGAGGCGGGATAAATTGCTAGCGCAGGGAAGGTGTGTCGTCCCTAAGGCCGGGTAAACTGACAGCGTAGGGTAGATGCGTCCTCCCTCAGGCCGGATAAGCTGACAGCGCAGGGGAGATGTGTCGTTATTCTAGTGACTTGGACAGTTTATTCATAACTTTCGCATTAGGACTTTGCCAAGATATTGGTAACGCCGGTCAGTTTGCTCAAAAATGGGTTTCTAGGTCCAATTTGTCAAAAGTTAGTCTGCAATAAGACCTACAGTTACACAGACCGATCTGGAGACATACTGACGGACCGACAGTTACACAAACCAATATGAAGACAGAATGACGGACCGACAGGTACACAGACCGATATGTACAGTAGACAGACTGACGGACCGACAGGTACACAGACCGATATGTACAGTAGACAGACTGACGGACCGACAGGTACACAGACCGATATGTACAGTAGACAGACTGACGGACCGACAGGTACACAGGCCGATATGTAGACAGACTGACGGACCGACAGGTACACAGGCCGATATGTAGACAGACTGACGGACCGACAGACACGGTTCGAACAACTTTTCGACCCACTACGCGGACGGTATAACCGTGATATACGGTAATCATATTCTCAGCTGGGAGGCATTACCAAGACTGAAGACAAGTATGTATCATGCCGAGGCAGACTGATCACCGGAATTTAAGTTTGGTCGTAATTTTACCGAGGATGAAGCCCAGTTTGGTGGTCTTCAGAATTTACAATATGAAACCTCGCCTAATGATAAATTTACCCTCTTCAACCAGGTAGCGCGTTCTTTCTTACACCCATGGGCACCAGAGGCTATGTTTACTGTTCTGTAGTGGTTATGTGAAATGGAGTGTTAGATACAGCCTTCATTTACACATTCTCTATAATGCTGATATCCTAAGAAAAAAATTATCTAACAGTACGAAGAATGCAATGAAATATAACGCCACTGGGTTGAAGAAATTATCTATCTATCTATCTATTGCCAGACGCCTTAATCCCGTAAGGGGTGGCCACAAACAAATCTCCTCCATGTCGCCCTGTCCCTCGCCATTTCACTGCCTTGCTCCCAGCTCACACCCCCCTCTCTCATATACCTCATATAGCAATGATTAAATGGACTAAAAACTGCCACCAAAAAAACGGATTTTTGCAGCTTAGCGGAATTATCTGATAGTAATCGATTAGCTGAAGATTGCGGTACATAAAAACACGCCATTGAAAAAAAAAAAAATCCTAGGCATCGAGGAAAATAGAAATAGAAGTAAAAGTCATCGTAGAGAATGGGTTAAGGAATACGTCGGGCATAACCCAAGTACGTTACACACACACACACACACACACACACACACACACACACACACACACACGCTGGTGCAGTGGTAACATTCTCGCTTGCCAACTGGTGGACGGGAGTTCGCGCCTCGCTCAGGTTGTGAAAAGTTTCACTGACGAAGTGGGTGGTTACTGTCCCCCTGGAGCAAGGGGACGGGTGTGTGCTTGTGTGAAGGTCACAGCCTTGCCCTTAGATCGGACTATATGAGCTCTCAGCTCCCTGCCGGGAGGGTAAAAGCTGAAGATCACGACCATCAAGTGATCCTGACCGACCCGGTGAATTACACACTCATGGGGGGGGGGGAGACAGAAGGTAGGCCAACAAGTAATAAGAGAAGTCTTAATAATGACAGAGAGAGGGAGGAGTGGACAGCTGTGGATATGCCGAGAGAAATACAATGTTGGTGAAGGTGTTAGTAGTGAGCAGGAATAAAATCAAGGTAATTTAGGCAGAACTTCTCGGAATGATATATGCAAATGTGTGAAATAATGAAAGAGACAGCAAGAGTAAGTGGCAAGAAACTGTAATATTGGATAATTTAGCCGTTAAAAGTCCTCTCAGTGAGTAGGAAGGGGAAGAGGATGGTCTAAAGGTAAACCCTTTCCATGTCGGGAAAACTCTAGTAAATTTTCATCAAATGCCAGACATTATTAAGACAACAGTACGTCCCAAAATCCTAAGGGTGTTATTATTTCCACCATTAATCCTTCCATGGTGGAGGTGGTTCAGGCACCATATTTGTGCCATTTCCAGGCGATTTTTTTTAGGTTATGAAGACTTTTATACCTGGGGGTTAGCTGTAGCTAAGCGTCCAGTTTGAGCAGTGTCTTATTTCCTCAATAAAATGGGTAAGAGATGGCAAGAATTAAGGTAAAAGGCAGGTCATGAGAGCGAACTGCCTAATGCTGATAATTTAGGCAAAACTCTTGCGGGCAATGAATGAAAGTGGGAAGAAAGAAGCCATCTGGGTTGGCATTAACAATCTTATGGTGTGGAGGACTCCAGACGATTTTATTCAACTGAGAGTAAGTCATGGGAACCCTAGAGTGGAAAGGGAACCGTCTCACGGTTGACAGAACTTTATGTTCAGCTGACCTTAGACGATATTATTCAGGTGAGAGTAAGTATTGGACCCTGGGAGTGTTAATACCATCATTACCAGTACTGATACCATTAACTCTTTCATGGTCGGGATAACTAGTATATTATTACAATTAACTACATATATTATTATTCAGGTATGAGTGAGGTACAGGAGGCTGCAGTGTTAATAATGATAATATAAAGAATTATCTTAGGGATAATGAATGGAAGGAGATGGGAAAAAGACAAGCTGATTCACACTAAGTTGTAAATGTTTCATCACTCATAACTCCATAGTGAAGCTTTACATGTATTTAATCACTTGTGGCAGAAGCTGTAGTGGAAAAAGGAAGTACAATAACTCTGACCACGGCATTTGCTAGGATTCAGGTATTAAAAAACTAATGTGTATTAAAAGAGCATTTTTTGAAAATAATGTTTGGCTGTCGACATGAATATCTATTGATAGCTTTTAAAAATGCCGTCTGCATTTTTAAACGAGCATCGGATAAAATCTGTTGTATTTTTTCAGAAGCTCTCTTTAAACTATTAATTCATGAATCCGGTTGTGTATGTTTTTTTTTTTTTTTTTTTTGTTTCCCGCAGAAGAAATATTTAGCCAAGTACTTCATGAAATTTAGTGGCTCTAGATTTTTTTTTTTTTTTTAAAATAATTCTTTGGTGGTATGATAAATAAAGACTGATGAATGGTTAACAAGGAGGACTGTGACAGTTTCAAGAGCAGGAGGGGATGGAGGGTTAATGGGTAGGTATAGGATGGATGGTTTACAACAACAGGTGGGTGGTTACCTTGTTTAACCCCTTCAGCACGAGGACGACTTTCCTATTTTATTCTTGCAAACGGTTTTATGCAGCTAAGGCGAGTTTTTCAACTGAAGGATTGAACACAGCGTCACTAACTCCATCACTACTGGGGTCCTTGGTTGACTTCTTTTTATTTCCATCACATTCTCATTTTCTAACCTCAACCTCATCCATTTAACCACTTCATAATGGTGATGACTTTAATCTATTCCGTTACCTGGGTGTGATTTTTTTTTTACGTAAAGAAGGGCGACTCTGAATGAAGGTATTTTAAGCATCCTTCCTTAATCCTTTCGCTGACATGAAGATGTTTCTGCTTTGATCCTGGTACATGAAACGACAATATTAGGCTCAGGTCGATCTGTCGCGATGAAGAGGCAAACCATCACTGTCGTTGTGAAGAGGTTAAACATCTTTTTATGATCATAATAGGTTTTTCTTGAATACTTCTCATCCTCGATCGTACGTCATCTCTCTCTCTCTCTCTCTCTCTCTCTCTCTCTCTCTCTCTCTCTCTCTCTCTCTCTCTCTCTCTCATATCAATCCTGTGGGTCAGGAACATAATGATAGACGAGGGAAGGAGGAATAAGGATGTGGGTGGAGAGGTCAGCGGTGATGAACCCTGGAATGCCTTTGGTGTACAGGGCCGGATTCAGAACTTTATAAAAGGAGTGATTCCTAGCAGAAATAATAAGTAATGAATTTAAGCAGTTGAATCATATTATATTATTAAAAACACTCTTTTCTGCTTATATATTATAATTAAAATCACTATTTCCAGTGAAGTGATTCTGTGATAACTTTTATATAAGATATTCACTGCATATATTTTGGTAAATAGCATTGTTCATTTATTAACAGTATTCATTGTTCTACCTAAACTTGGGGAGGCACGCCCCCCACGCTCCTTACCCCCTATTCCATGTCTGCTGCCGTTCCTGGACTGGATGGATCTAAACTTACGAGACACGCAGTTCTAAATGAGTCAGCCAGTGCTACTTGGGATCAGCACAAGGAAAAAAAATGTATAAAACGCGTTCTCAAATGAGAAGTTCGCCACGTCACCAAGTATTTCAGTACTCATTAGTGAAAAGAACCAGTATTACACGCGAGTATCTGATGAAGAGTACGCTTTTTGTCTCATCCCCGTTGTAATAAGGTTTCTCTTGCTCTCACAATTAAGCATTCCTCCTTCATATCTCTGGCCCTCACTCTCACAACCAGGCACGTTTCCTGTATCATCGCAACTGCAGAAAGGTCTTATTCATTCTCACAACCAGGTGCTCCTTTTCTCATGGGCTGTCGTCCCCACTCCATCAATCACGTAATCCTACATTAAAATCTTTCCATCCTGTTTGAGAAATTCAGTTAGGATGATTGTAATACTGAAAATTATTATTTATTTTTAGGATAACGAAAACAATGTTGTAATGATTTATTTCATATATGCTCAACTCTGGGGATCCACTAGGAAGTTAACTGAGGCTTAATGGTCCACCAACGCACCAAAGATGGTACACAAGTCCTTGACACTTTTGGAGTTCGGGACTAATGGAGTGAGATTACAGTAGTAGTGTGGCAAGACCTCATTAAATTTGAGCCTGTTTATGCTTCTGGGGTTACAAACTAATGGAACGATATTCCAACCAGCTGGATCATTATCGATTTGTTCAGCGATATCTCATTATGTTCAGGCCTTATAAGTGGATGTTACAACCCAATGCTTTGCTTAGTAAGACCTCTTTGGGACCATACATGACTTAAGTTTTCTGACGAAAGTTGTAAAATGTGCAAGTTGGGATAAAAAATGGAAACGAGAAAACCCCATTTCATTAGGGATGTTCTGGGCATTCCGTTCCTCAGTACCACGCACGATGCAGGTGGCAGCGAAAAAATGTTTGCCAAGAATGAGGCCCAGTGAAACGGTAAGTTCTTTCTCCAGATTTTACCCCGGTCTACACTTGAGACAGTTAGTGTCAGAATATGTCGATTCTGACCTAAAGGAGCTGTTGGCTATACTGTAGCCTATAGTTTATTTAACAACGAAAGTGGTTGTTCTCGGACAGGGGGTTGTATTCTCGTCAGCCTGGATGGAATTTATCACCTTTCTAGTCTTTTTTTTTTTTAATCCGTACGAGTAATGTACTTTAAATCCTTTCGGTATGATGACGCTTTCTATAAATTTTTACTACTGCTACGTGCCTTTGTCAACATAAGGGGGGGGGGAGAAATGATTGTAGTAAAAGTAATCTTGTTTTTAATGCATCTAAAACTTATTTGTTACACCTTTTAACCCTCCAAAATCTAACGCAGGGGTATCCTTTAATTTTTAACAATATCATCTTTATCTTGCATCGTCTTCGAACACACTTGGGGGTATCATTCTCTCTTTTTATCTGGGAATGATCATATTACCTGTCTTGTAAAATTTGCTTCGAAGAGATTAAGTGTGCTAAGCCGACTTTGTGTCATCTATACCGCTGCAGAGTTGTTGACTTTATACAGGGATTTATTCGCCCCTGTGTAGAGTGCATCTCTTACATGTGGGGTGGCTCCCCACATACAGCCTTTCTCACCAAGGTGGAATCTAAGGCTTTTCGTCTAATTAACCCGCCTCCAATTACTGGCTCCCTTCAATCTTTGTCTCTTTGCCGCGCCGTTGCATCATTATCTCGTGCTGCTTGCATTCCTCCGGCACTACGGCAGGAGTGTAGCACTCGTCAAGCAGCAAGCTCTCATCTCTTTTCTGTCCAGCTCTCTACTGCAAGAGTTTACCGTTGCTCCAAGTCGTTCTTGTATTCACAGGTCACCTCTGGAACTGTCTTCCACTGTCTGTATTTCCTATTGTCCATGACCTCCAGTCTTTTAAACAGAAAACGTCTAAGCATCTCAAAAGGAATGAATTTTGATTTTGGTTTCATTTTCTAATCTTGGAGGGAACAGTTGCTGGCTTGTGGCCTTTGGTTCCTTCTTCCTTGCATAAAAAGATAAAATAAATTAAGCATGACAAAAATAGACTGACCACCTTAACGACCCATATGCTGTCGATAAATAGTCATTTAACTTAGCCTAAGCCTAAGTCCTTGTCTTATTGATGACCATAAACAACTTCGTGAACAGAGGCTCAGTAGGAATGGAGTAACGTTACGATCGGTGAAAGGAAATAATATAACCTTTATTTAGATATGTGATACAATTGACTTTCACTTATTTAGACTGCCATTATTATTGCTTGCATAAATGTTACATATTTAGAATTATTGTGAATGCTTGTTGTACTCAAGTAAGTTTTTTTTTTTCTTTTCAGGTAATTACTGTCTGTTGGAATTACGCCTCGCATATGTAAGTACGAAATTTATCCTGTCTGTTGCTTCATCAAGAAACTTACCGTTTACCACAGATTTTAGTAACCACGTCCATGCTAGAACAGAATTTTGGGGGTAAATTTAGCCCTCCTCTTCACTCTGCTTCTTTCATTATTTCTGCGTGGGCAGTCCTTCGAAACTTAACGTTAACATCAGATGTGTGTTCGGCTAATCGTAGCTTAACATAAAGAAATATGAACATGACTTCCCACATAAACGAAATTTTCTACAGTGCCCCAGCCCATACTGGGGAAAGGAAGAATCAGTGACCCACCCCAGCAGACAAAACCATGGGCATATGCTTTCATGTCACCTTCCACCGTGTTCCCCATCATTTCACTTCACCCTCACCCTCTTCCAGCGTTTTTCCCTTCTTAGATGAATGAGCCTTTCACTGACCCTGACAATGTCTGGTGTGGGAGGTGGTCGATTATTGCTTTCGAATGTACAGTCCGTCAAAAAGTATCGCGCACGAGGAGTTCGATGGTATCCGAAATAACCACGTAGCTGGTGGTGTTCCCAGGTGATTAGTCCGCTATTACCTGAATGTGCATATGTTAACAGCACGGAAGACTAGGATTGTTTGGAAAGATATAATGATAAATGGTTGGTTGATTGGAAGGATTGCTTTTAATGACTGACAAAATGAGAGGATAGTAATGGAATGGAGAGTGAAGAAAGTATGATGGTGTACAGATGAGTGAAAGATTGGCAGGAAAGATGAACCGAGATGGTGATCAAGTCAGTACATTTCGTCTCACGTGATGCCTGTGAAGATGTGTGTCACAAACCAGTTCTTTCACAGCAGTGTTTTAGATGATTTAATACATTTTTCAGGACAGGATGAAAAGGGTTGTATGGAATAATATTGTGATGGGTGGTGAGGAAAGTTTATCTTGTGAACATAGGCGGTGTACGAGTATGTCTGCTTGTAGCATGTATGCACCACATCAGAGCAGAAATGGATGTGATGGACGGAGAGCAGTGGGCAGGATAGGCTTGGATAATGGTAGATTGTGGATAGGAGTGGGCAGGATAGGCTTGGATTAATGGTAGATTGTGGATAGGAGTGGGCAGGGTAGGCTTGGAGTAATGGTAGATTGTGGATAGGAGTGGGCAGGGTAGGCTTGGAGTAATGGTAGATTGTGGATAGGAGTGGGCAGGGTAGGCTTGGATAATGGTCGATTGTGGATAGGAGTGGGCAGGATAGGCTTGGATAATGGTAGGTTCTGGATAGGATTGGGCAGGATAGGCTTGGATAATGGTAGGTTCTGGATAGGATTGGGCAGGATAGGCTGGATATTAGTAGATTGTGCATATGAATTTCCAGGATAGGCTTGAATAATGGCAGATTATGGGTCAGGGCAGGAAAATACACCTTGTGAAGATTAGGTTGCATGTTGTCTAGTATGGATGAGGTGATGGTATAATTCAGAGTTTTCACCTAACAAAACAAGAAGGAAAAAGTAAACACGCGCCACTAGTATACCTAGACTCTCACGACACAGGTAAAGAGACGTCATCGTGGTGAAGGGATAGGGTTTTCTTGCAATGAAGGATATTTATTAAGTTCTCAGTATGTCCATCAGTCATTAGTCAAGTAAAAATACACATACCGAGGGAATCCACTCAAAACCGTTTATTTTATTTATTCAGTTCTTATTTGCAGATGCCAGTGTTTATAAACCCATACCTATGTTTTTTCAGTGATATTCATCATATGCAAATGGGTAGTCGTGATTTTTGGCTGGGCTGGTTTCCGAGGTGCGGCAGTGTTTTATACCTGTGGCTGCGGGGAAAATATTTGCTGTGTGGTGCTTTAATGAGGGACGAGGCCAGGCAGCTCAGTACGATGTTGTGTTGTGTTGTATTGTTTTGCTTTCTGTTGTGTTGTGTTGTGTTCTGTTGTGTTGCGTAGCGTTGGGTTATGCTTCGTGTCGTTCCTTTGCGCTGCACCATGTTGCGCTGTGTTATGTTGTTTTGTGTTGTGTTGCCTCTCATAATACACCCAACCGTAACTCACTTTTTTCATTTGGATATTCGCCACTCATTGCAGAATTATACCCATATCTGAGAAGTTGTTATGCTGGGGAGATGCAATAGTTTTGGGCCAACATGGACCTTGGTCAGGTATAGACAGGGAGGAAATATATGCTATTATACTGTGGAAAGGGAATGGGGACTGGTAGGGAGTACACGGAGAGGGGGAAAAGACGAAAGTGAAGTGGCAGGATTAGAGAGAGAGAGAGAGAGAGAGAGAGAGAGAGAGAGAGAGAGAGAGAGAGAGAGAGAATAAATAATTGGTGAGAAGTAAGAAGTGACTGGTGAATGTGTTTAAATATGTATTAAATCTGTATGTTTTTTCACCGTTAGATTTTCAGTACCACCTTTTCTTCCATCATCTCTCTCTCTCTCTCTCTCCAGCGAACCCAAGTCATCTTTTTCAGTCCAGTCTAATCTATCCAAACCTGACAATCTCTTTTGTTCCGTCTCATTCCATTAACTGCATCCCGTCTCATCCTATGCCAGCCCAGTCCAACCCCCTTAAAGCCTTACTTAACCTAACCTTATCAGTTGATCAGAGTTTTAGTTATGAGATAAATGCATAAAAAAAAATTAATAATCCCTGTCGAAACCAAATTACCTTAGCCAAACCCAGCTTAATCCACAATATCCCGTTACATCTCCCAAATCCAGTCTAACTCAGTTGAAATAGATTTAGTTCGATCCTTCTTTCTTCGTTCCACTCCAGTCACATCTGAACCTAACGCATCCCCAACCCAGCACCAGACCCGCCTGAGTGTGGGAGTCTGGATTAAGTGTAAAGCTGTGGGCTCCTTTAGGTGCATCTGGCGTGCAGGAAGTGAGGGATTACCGCAGCTAAATTTGTCATTGTTGTTGTAGCAGCGCACGTAAAAGCCGAAACCTTGTTGACGGAGTGAAGTGGTGATTACTTTGGTTTACATGATTTAGCGGGAGTTGTGCAGTTTTGTTGAATAATGGAAGGAGCTAAAACATGACTCTTATTCTGCATTGATGTTTGGAGTGAAAGGAGACCATTACCTGCTTAACAAGGAGACTTTTACTTGTGTGGGAAAAAAAAATTACCCAGCTGAAACTCCGGTATTTACGACAACAGGCTAAAGCAGGTGTAGAAGTATTTTAATATACAATAAAATATTAGCTTACAGTACTATAAAGAGAGTGTTGGGGGTTAATTATGATTAAGGGAAAGTCAGAGTTACTAATTATAGGCTTGCTGAAATCCTTCGAGTAAAAATAAGAGAATTTTTTTCGGGAACGTGAGATAAAAATTAGGACTAAAATTCAGAGCGGGTAACAACACCATGGTTTAAGGCTTATCGTCGCCCGCCATTAGCAAGGCGGACCAATAATGTTTTTGCCCGCATTTGTGTGTGTGTGTGTGTGTGTGTGTGTGTGTGTGTGCGCGTGCATGCTTGCGCTTTGACTCCTAGGCTGTTTGATGGATATGAATGAAATTTCCCTGGTGGGTTCGTCTGATTACTGGGAGGGTCTTTTGCTGTATACAATTTTCCAACCATGATTTTTGGGGGTTGAGCCCACCCCCTCTTACAGAATTTAAAAAAAAAAAAAAAAGAAAACAATGAAAGATATAGGCAGATCATGGTTTTGATGTATTAGCACATGGTATACAATGGACTTCATCTGTAATGCCATGTTTGTGGAACGTGACCCTTCCCCCCCAACATGATTCATGGAGAGCTCAGCACCCCTCCCCCCAAAAAAAATAAATAAATAAATAAATAAAATAAAAACTATCCGAAGTAGGGAAGAGATTTGACTGAAGCTTCCCAGGTAAGTTCGTTTCGTTACTCCAAAGTTATTCCGCTATATTCAATTTTCCAACCACGATTTTTAGGGGGTCAGCCTCCTTCACCAAGTAAATTATCTGAAACTGTGAAAAGAGCGTAGATATGGCTTTGAAATCTTAGTACATGTTGTACAATGACTGTCATCCGTAATGCGGTATTTGGGGAGCGTGACCCCCCAGTGATTCTTGGACTGGGCCATCACCCCTTCCAAAAGTAAAAACGGCCAAAAATAGGGAAGACGGGCACATGGATTTCAGCGAAATCAGCATTCATATCGCAGGACTGGGTATGCAGTTTCTGTGTTTTATCTGAATGCACAGGAAGAAACTGCACATCTGTTTTATATATTTATTAGGTGGGCCGTTTTTTTATGTGTTCTTGTCTTATTTCCATAACCGAGGAGTCATATACTAAAGCCGGAGCTGCCCAGCAGGAGCCAACCAGCCTTCTGCTGTGATAGCTGTATATTTTTTAAGATATTCTCTCTCTCTCTCTCTCTCTCTCTCTCTCTCTCTCTCTCTCTCAGCAAGCAAACATCCCCGCATCGTCTCACTATCAGGCAGTTTTATCGACCAAATTGATAACACAGCCGCCGCCTTTGTGCCGCTGTTGTGGTCGTGCAGCAGCCAGAGTTATCACCCATCTCTGGTTACAAACTGAAGGCAAAAGAGAAAATAGATGAGAGGCCATAATCGTTAATGGTTTGTTGGGTTTTATTCCAAACGGTAATATTCTCTCGTCATTGCCCCTCACTGAAATGGCTTATTCTTCAGTTATGAGACGCAGTTTTTAAAGTAAAGAGAGTCAATGATATTCAAAATTCACACTCTGTAAAAAGAGTGAGTGAATATTAATATGCAAAAAGACACAGCATAAACTGCGAGTTCTTTTCAGCAAACGAGGACATTCATTTATTTCCTTAATATTTCCCAGCTTTTTATGGCTTCGCCGAGATTGACGTGGATCGTTCATAATGAGTTTGGTAGAGGTGTGAGTCTGGTTTAAATGCAGTATAGTGTTTGTGCAACGAATATACTTACCTTTCAGCTCAGTGATATCATTAATACTTTCTTCTCGCCGCTACTAGACGATTAAATTATGCTAAGGAAAATCAGGAGGGTTTGGCTATGTCATTCATTTACTCCTTCACTACGATGGGTCTTTCATTAGTCGAATACAATCGTCCATATGTAGACCGCAAGAACATAATGAACTATACGTCCTGGAAATTGACCTGGTTGTAATGGTGTGGTGGTGTTTTGGTGTCAGCTGGTGTTGATTTAGAATTACTTTGACGCTCGTTTGGCCCTGAAGCGTTGTGGGTTCCAAGATGGTTTGTGTTGTGCAAGGAAACAGAAGGCATGACAACTAAGAATCCTTATTGTGACACTTACTGTTGTTTAGATGCCAAAGGTGTCGTGTAAAAATGTATCGGTGATACTCCCTAAAAACACAGTGGGAATAGCTATAGCACTCCGTTTCCTGAGGCCCAACATTTCTCGTGCCACACTCCTGCACATATCACCATTTTAACGCTAATATCCACCGTCCATGCTGGGACTGTCCCATTTGGGACTGGCGCAGTGGTATTAGCAGGCATGCTGTATGGAATGAAAAGTCTGTTGGGAAGTGTGATTGTGTCATGAATAGAAGTTATTGTTTTTATTTGTTGATGTGTCACAACTACGTCAGTGAGGAAAACTGGGGGATGCTTTTGTTGTCCAGGGAACTAACACAGAATGATAACGATGATGATGATGATGAAGATGATGATGATTATGCAGACAGTGATGATGATGGTGATAATGATGGAGACAGTGATGATGAAGATGATTTCTTGGGAACGATCATTACTGAAGATATAGTGTAGTCGAGCAAGTTTAACCTAGATTTTTACTCCAAGCAAGTTTTAATAAAGGCAGGCATTAGCTGTGCATTAGTGAGAGCTTGAGGGAATTGAAATGTTGGATGTGCCTACCAAAATAAATATGAATTTTAGAGAGACATACACATCAGTAATCCACGGTAGTGCATGATTTTTTGTCTCAGTGTAAAGGAAAGATTATTTAACTGTCGTGATATCCCGTAATTCACAAGCAGTTAATATACCGTAAGTAAATTGCCTCCCGTTGACCTGAAGCATGGTTTATTTGAAAGTAAATTCAAATGTAATAGCGTTTGAAGGTGGACCCCAGTACAGTTTACCACTGAAAGTACAGGACACAGAGGCCATAATACCTTGAGTTCCTTCCCTTCCACTAGTCTCCCTCAATACAGTGAGGGTCTTATTATATGCATGCTAACTTAACACTGTTTACTTAGCTTAGGGAGAGGCTTTTCCAGCTGAAGGAATAAATATGACCTACTTAATACGAGAGATGTTTCTTCATTTGAATAAGATGATCTGAAGTTAGCAAGCACAGTCTGCAGTGTGTAAAATGTGTATCTTTTTTTAAAACAACATTTACACCACATTCCTCGCTATTCCGGTCATTTGTCCATCTATCCTTCCTGTCAATCCACAGGCTTATCTGTGTTGTCACAAAAGTACAATCAACGACGGTATTGGAACCCAACGTCGCATGAAATTGGCTCTGATCGATATTTCTCCATATTCTTCGGTGTTTCCTGTAGTTCTGAGTGACCAGAAATACTTAGTTCATGCCCAATACTTTAATACTGTATTACCCCAGTTAGTACACTGATATATTTTTGCTTTATATTGGGTATCTCCAAACGAATCTATACAAATTGCGAAGCTTTTGGGACTGGAGTTACTGTACATGTACGCTTCATTAATCCCTTCCGTATCAGGAAACCTTTCCTGAGTTCAGTAACATCGTCTGGAGGAAACAAAAATAAAATGAATTATACTCTTTTTACGCTAACTTGGCCAAAATTGACATCTCTTCATCTTGAATGTTGAGTTGCAAAAAATAGATTAACATTAGTATAATTATGATGCTAATCACGAAGGAGTGCTCTAAATAGTATGTAGAGCCGTAGTATTGTCTCTTTCTGCCACTGAGCTACGTAAAATAAACTGCAAAAGGACGAAAATATGGGCCAAGTTAGAGTAAAAACAGTTTAGTACATCATCTCGGTGAAGGAGTTAACGGGTGGCAGAATATAATTCAAAATACAGTTACTGGGATATAACATGATATACGGTACTTCACGGGATTTAAGTGCATTTCGTTTAGTGATTCACCATGTATAGCACAGCATGAGTCGTGAAAAGAGAGTGTTGGCATAACACTTAACATATCTGGTGACTCCTTGATGCTTGGGTGAGAAATTTGATGAACGTCAGGAAAAAGGAGAAAGTGTTGGATATTGAGAGGGGATCAGAGAGATATTGAGAGGGGATCAGAGAGATATTGAGAGGGGATCAAAGAGACATACTGTGAGTGAAATACAGAGTGAGTTTGCAGATGAAAACGTGCAACTTGAACGCCAGAAAGATAGATAGATTGATAAATTGATAGATACATACATACATACATAAAAAATGCGTTGATAGACAGGTACGGTAGGTAAGTAGGTAGATACTGTAGTTAGGCAGGTAGAGATAGATAAATTAGATTTAGGGATAGGCATAGATAGAGAGATGATTTACTTGACTTGATATAAACAGACAGGTAGATACTGTCATGCCATACTGTTATTCCAGAGAGATACTGGCATTAATTTTGCATAATATGAGAGGAAAAAGAAACGCTTGAGAGACACAGACTGAGAAGCTTTTGTTGCTGTTGATCAGCGCAGGTCTGTCTGGCCGAGTAGACCCATCAACCACAGGCAAGCAACCGTCCCTGCAGGGTCGTCCTGTGATGTGAACCGATGTTCGTTTGAGGGTGACGGCACCTCGCTCCAGCGAGGCGGGGGGAAAAATGTGGAGGTTTCATTCCTGGATGGACGCGGCATTTGCGTCTCCACCTAGTTAGCCTGGACATCAAAGCAGGCTCCACATCACTCCTTTATTTGGTTATATGGCATCACCCAGCGTTGTGAATGGTTTCCTGCGTCACAGGAAACCAATAGGCTCATCACGCGGTGTAGAACCACATGAAGTGGAAAGATGGGTAATAAACGGAGCCAGGATGAGAGGAGGAGAGACACAGAAAAAGAATGACATAGGTGAGGAAGAAATGGGAAGCACTACATCAAGGGAATGGATGAAGGTCGCTAACACCTATGTTGAAAAAGACAAAGCCCGGACAACGACGAGAGAGAGAGAGAGAGAGAGAGAGAGAGAGAGAGAGAGAGGTGGCACGAATACCAAACGACGGGAATTATAATGAGTACGGTGTGGCATGAAAATGAAAAGTTAAGAGTAAGAGCAGTGGAGATGGGACTGCTGAGGAATGTATGTGGGGTACAGAGAATGGATAGGATACGAAATAATGTGATTCGTGAAAGGTGTGGAGTGAGGAAGTCGGTGGACACCAGAATCGAAGAGATTGTACTGAGATGGTATGGTCATCTGGAGAGCATGGATAACAATAGAGTGGTGAAAAAGGTATATCTGAGCGAATTTGAAGGAGGGAGGAAGCGAGGTAGGCCAAGGAGAAGGTGGAGAGATATGGTGGATGAGTGTGTGAGGAAGAGAGGTTTGGAAGTCGTTGAGGCTAGGGAACTGACAAGCGATCGAGCTGGCTGGATGAATGTTGTGAGGAGAAGTGCATGATCAGGGATTTGGCACCCCTTTTAAACGTAGCAGCGTCCGGATTGACTCTATCGGATAAGTTTATGTGAAGCTACAGAACGTGGTGAATGTTTTTGGCGTATGCGATAAAGCCAGGATTCCGGGGGTTTGAATGATGAGTGAATGGAAGCGTGGCCAATTGGACTGGGCAAATTTGGGCTGTCTGGACATTGCTACTCCTCACCCTGCCCTTGGGTGGGAAAGGAGGTCTGGATGATGATGATGATGATGATGATGATGATGATGATGATGATGACGGCCAATAAGGCTTTGCTATATACCCATATAACACTCTATCCATCCCCAAAACCACCAGTGCCACATAATCCTGGATCCAACCCCACACCTATCATTGACATTTGTAACAGGATCAAAAATGCCAGCACACAGAGTAAAAGTACAGCTGTATAAGAACAAATGTAAAGTTAAAAAAAAATCTTACGAAACATTCATATGAATATTGATTTGCATGTAGGATTTAAGGGACAACCATTTTTTTTTTTTTTTTTTTCCCGAAAAACAAAAGATCAAAAGTCAAGGTCACGCTGTTACGTCAGACATTCACATGGCAAAATCAACTTCGTTTTTATCCAGGATTGAGGGTAAGTCAAGAATGAAGTGGCTTAATTCTGAGAACGATCAGTCAGAGGTCTGTCAAACACATGTCTGGGTGTTTGGGCGTTAGCATAGTAATCCAAACAGTTTTAATCTAATCTTAGTCAGAGTTTGTGGAAGGGTTGAGGGCTTTCACTCAATATGCTTAATGTTATTGAGAACAATAGGTCAAAGGTCAAGATTACAGGGCAAGGTCAGAGTAGTGCTTAACTAACGTATGAGCACAGATTTAGTGTTTGAGTAGGAAGAAAGAAGATCAGGGTCAGACAAATATACCAATATTCCACGGCAATGCGTTAGTTTCACGTGCAGTACGTTGGACAGACTATAAATTTGTCACGAGGTCTCGTTATTCTCAAACACTTAATGTAGTTGGGTGATATGCTTCTCGGCAGCTTACATATTGAAATGAACGAAGCGTAATGCAAATCCAAGTGCAAATGACTCTAACATGACATCTCACTTAAATTCTCATCGTAACCGCCGTTGGGAGACTGCCCTCGCACGCTTGCGGATTGGCCATATTCGTCTTACTCATGGGTATTTGATGTCTGGCGATTCGCCACCTTTCTGCCCTGCTTGCAATGTTCCCCTGTCAGTACACCACATTCTCATTGCCTGTCTTTGGCATACAGGAATTCGTTTTCGACTATTCCCGTTTTTATCCTCACTTTGCCGACCTCCACATTGAAGCGATATTTTAAGTGAGTCTCGGTATTCTTATATTACCCATTTAATGTCCTTTTTAACTCATTTAAGGATTTTATATGATTTTTTATTTTATCTTCCGTTTTCCCTTATTTCCTCCTTTTAAATATTTTCACTTTGTGATGCGACTTAGTGCCATATGGTCTTTGTTACCTGGTGCTACCTTTTCATTTCACTTATCCACTCACTTAAATTCAACGAGCTGTGGGCAAAAATCCCTCGAGTCCCACCCTTTCCAATTACTGTTCTCCGTATGGGTGACTTGAAGGAAAGGGAGATTTTCTTGATACTTGTAAATGAGAAAACTGCAGCGACAACATGAAGAGACTGATAAGTAGATAGATAGGTAGATAGACTGACAAATTGACTGATAGATCAGTGACTGGATAGTTACTTCACACTACCAAATGAGAAGACTGTGCCTAAAACACCAGTAGGCAGATAGATATTGTCTGTGTACAATGGAAATAATAATAAAAAAACGGCAAATTTTATTAGGTCAAAGAAACACTTGAGAGACAAAGATGAAGAATGAATAAATGAATATGTGGAGAGAGAGAGAGAGAGAGAGAGAGAGAGAGAGAGAGAGAGAGAGAGAGAGAGAGAGAGAGAGCAACTCCCCTTTCAGTAAACTTGTTTCTAGATCCAGTTAAAATATATATATATATATTATATATATATATATATATATATATATATATATATATATATATATATATATATATATATATATATATATATATATATATATATATATATATATTATTGAACTTTTGGAATTTCCCTAGTGTAGGCTGCCACCTTATTTATCAGCACCTGTATGTTTCCTTCCTTTCAGTTTCACCAGCGCCACCATTCACACCCAGCATCACCACCCACACTCTCACACACCACCTGGCCTCTCACGCACACGCCCCACACACACCATTCACACCCAGCATCACCACCCACACTCTCACACACCACCTGGCCTCTCACGCACACGCCCCCCACACACCATTCACACCCAGCATCACCACCCACACTCTCACACACCACCTGGCCTCTCACGCACACGCCCCACACACACCATTCACACCCAGCATCACCACCCACACTCTCACTCACCACCTGGCCTCTCACGCACACGCCCCACACACACCATTCACACCCAGCATCACCACGCACACTCTCACTGACCACCTGGTCTCTCACCCAGGCACACGCCCAACACACACCATATCCTTTACACCTCACACTCTTCACGTGCCTCATCCGCACCTATAATCCTGTACAAACACCGGATGTTCAATATTTCAGCACTAGGGCAAGGAACTCACACAAGGACGGATGAAAGAGGTAGCCCATCTATAGAACCATGGAATTGGATTATATTTACCGAACGAAGGGACAGCCAAAGAAAGGAACCTATATGCACACGTGTTGGCAGCAGATTTCATCAGCATCATCGTCATCACATTGCTATATCACCACCACCACCATCACCGCCGCCGCCACCGTCGCTGCCGCCGCCAAATCAAAGGGAAGACCTCTCGTCATGAAAGGGGTTGGAATCATCGTCATCACATTCCTCTATCATCACCGCCGCCACCACCACCACCACCCCCGTAGTCGTCGCCGCCACCGCCGCCGCCAGATCTAATGGAAGACCTCTCGTCATGAACGGGATTTAAATCATTATCATCATCACACTGCTCTATCACCACCACCACCCCCGTCGTCGTCACCGCCGCCGCCAAATCTAAGGGAAGACATCTCGTCATGAAAGGGATTAGAAGCTATCTTCATTAATCCCATCAATCTGGACGATTTTATTTAGGTCAAGATAGACTTTTGAACTGTAGGGGTTAGATATCATCCTCATTTAGGCTACTCCTTCACTACCAGAGATTTTCCAAAAGCTGAACGAAATCGAATTGCTGTAACAAGAATTATATTGGCAATGAAATGCTTCATCAGAATGAAGGATATCCTTATCGTTATAATGGTTTTATGTTCTTGCTGCTTCCAAACGATTTTATTCATCTTAGAAGACCCCTCTTGGGAGTCGAGTATGGTACTTACCGCCCCTACTTTGTTTCCTCACCGTCAGTATCTCCAACATTCTCAACACCCCACCCTCCAGCCCCTGTCCAACACTCATATCTTCTCTTTTTGTTCTTCTCTCCTCTCTTCTATGTTCCCTGTACATTTTTTCCTCCTCCCCTTTTTCCGTCCCTCTCCCGACCTCTCCTCCTGTCCCGTCCCTCGCGTCCTATCCATCCTGTCCCATCCCACCCGTCCTATCCATCCTGTCCCATACCACCCGTCCTATCCATCCTGTCCCATTCCACCCGTCCTATCCATCCTGTCTCTGTAATATGAGAACAAGGGAACGAAAGAAATAACACAGTGTCAGACCAGAACATAATCTGAGAGCATAAGAAAAGGAAGACGAAGCAAGTACGAAGAAAAGGAAATAAGATGGAAGAAAAGAGAATAAGCAATGTAAGGAGATGGAAAAGGGA
>NC_137024.1:13679361-13806861 GCF_032717465.1 Coenobita brevimanus | reverse complement strand
GGGTTTTGGATAACTAATGGTCTTTCATCATGGGTCCATTTTTAAGCCTTTATTGACTTAGAGTTACTGGAGACCCAGTGGATGAAATATGTGGCAGACCATTTTTGCACATAAGGTCATCAGTAACTGTAGCTTCATGTTTGACAAAATTAATGTTGATATGGCATGTATTACTCAAAATTACCCCAAGAATAGCATCCGCTTATCTGATACACGATTCAAGGGAAAGTTTGTATATTTGTTGTTTATCTAACTATAATCTTGTATATTTACTTTTTGTATAATTATTTACATGTTCACGGGTCAATAAGTTTATCTCGTTTTATGTGCTATTTTTTACCCCGTCCGTAATTCATTGCGAAAGGGGTGGATATGTGATCGTTGGCGATTAATTATTTGTGATTCATTGCATTCATTTACTCTTGAACCATTGAACGGATCATCTTCAAACTTTGCATAGGTGTTGGGTATGTGGCGCTGAGGAATTGGTTCGATTTTGCTGAAAATCCACCTGCGGTAAGGGTGGGAGTGGCCCCCCCCCCCCTCCATTAAGAGCAAATTTTTCAAAGTGCCATAGGAGGCAAACGGTGAGAGATACACACATGGTTACTGTTAATTACTAATGGCAAGTCATATATGGGAATTCTACTGGCACCAATACATTTGACCTTGGGTGACCCTGAAAGACCAAAGTCAATGTCATACATATTTTTTGTGAGTCTGTGCATCGATTAACCCTTGAACCAATGAACAGATCATCTCAAACTTTGCAAGGTTGTTCGGTATATGGAACTGAGGAAGTGGTTTGATTTTGGTAAAAATCCCCCGGGGGTAAGGGTGGGAGTGGAGGGCCCCAAATTTGGGGCGTGGGCGGGGTGTTGTGACCTCGGGTCACATTGCTGTAGTTCCTTTTTCTACTGTAGTTGTTCTTCAGTCAGTTTATACAAATACATTCCAGTAGTTCCTTTTTTTTTTTTGTTCTTCAGTCATTTTATACAAATACATTCCAGTAGTTCCTTTTTCTAGTTGTTCTTCAGTTAGTTTATACAAATACATTGCTGTAGTTCCTTTTTTCTAGTTGTTCTTCAGTCAGTTTATACACATATTTGTTCATCCATTTCTGTTTATACTTCATATATTTTTCAGTCTGTTGACCCCTCTCTCCCTCTCTGTGTGCCATTCATCTTCACGTCTGTCTGTCTGATATATCCATCCATATCTGTTTATATATTGTTCTGTCAGTCGATTCCTCTCTCTGTGCCTGTTATTCATATTACAGTTTGTCTGTCTGTCTGTTTGTCGATCTGTTTGCTCTGTCTTTATTTCCTCCTAATGTGTCTATATATCTGCATGGTTGTAAGGTTTTCATACGTCTTTGTACCCAAATATTTACCTATCTGTTTGTCCTTGTTGTCTTCCTTGGTGCCCTCCAGCAACGGTTCAGAAGGCCAACACGCGCTACTTTACTCTCCAGTGACTGGCTAGGAGAGAGAGAGAGAGAGAGAGCCTGAGGTGTGGAGTGGCCTGATAATATTGTAGGTGTAACTTTCGAGAACATAGGATGATTGCTAATGGCAACTGGCTCTTGAAACTAATACCATGTGTGTGTGTGTGTGTGTTCTTACCTAATTGTATCTTTACAGGAATGAGTCAAGCTCGTACTGTCCCGTGTCTTAAACCATATTTATCGTACATATCCTTAAATTTGTGAATTGTTTTGGCACACACTATTTCATTCGGTAGTGCATTCCATTGATCAATTGCTCTGTTTGGGAAACTGAATTTCCTTACGTCTTTATCGCCTCTCTTCTTATGCAGTTTTTTGCAGTGTCCTCTTGCTGATGCTTCTCCATATGTTAAGTAATCATTTATGTCTATTTTCTCCTTCCCTGATATGCACTTATATAGCATTATCATGTCACCTCTTTTCCTTCTCTCCTGTGTTGGTAGATTCAGTTTATTTAGTCTTTCTTCGTAGCTTAGGTCCCTTAAGCTTGGTATCTATCTTGTAGCGGCCCTTTGAACTTTTTCAGTCTTGTCTATGTGTTTTTTGAGATGAGGACTCCAGACTATTGATGCATATTCCAGGGTTGGTCTAATGAATGATGTTATTTTCCTTCTTAGCATGTCTTCATTTATGTATGTGAATGCTATTCTCATATTTGCAGGCAGTGTATACATGTGTGTGTGTGTGTGTGTGTGTGTGTGTGTGTGTGTGTGTGTGTGTGTGTGTGGGTGGGGGTGGGGGGATGGGAACGTAGGGTGGAGGGTAAGTGGAAGGTGGATTTGTTTAGGGTTATCTGTATTGCAGGAGTGTCGTTGTTGCCGTCCAGGTTGTACTGTATATTCACTTAAATTTTACTTCAGCCTATTCGGCCCGAGGACATAATTTTAATTTTGTTCCAGCCGACATCAGACTGCTTTATTCATCTAAGGAGACCCACTGTTTTGTGACGGGATTAATCAAGGCTGAATAATTATACCCTCTGTGGTTTGGAAATTATGTTGAAGTGGCTGGTATCTAGCTAGAAAGAGAAAGAATGATATCGAAAAGACACCATTGTAGTGAAGAGTTAATTTTAAGTTTATCTGGTAAAATTGTGGATTGCCTCCAAAAGGTGACCTACCATTCTGTCCAAGGACGTCACTTGTGTTTTAGTCATGCTAGTACCACAGTATTTTGTTTAAGTTATTTAAGTAAAGAGAGCATCCCGGTAGCATGCATGCATATATATATATATATATATATATATATATATATATATATATATATATATATATATATATATATATATATATATATATATATATATATATATAGTATATTTAGGCAGAATGTTTTCTTTTATACAAAAATCATTAAAGACCAAGGCATAGCCATTGTTTACTATTTTTCTGTTGATCTTTTCGAGTTTTCTTACACATTGTTTTACACTATGATTCAGGTTGTAGATAATATGTCCAAAATCCATGTCGTAACTATATTTTATTATTTATTTTCATTTTCCTAGGACGTTTCGTGTATCCTTACACATCATCAGCGACTGTAACATAGATACAATACACTATAAAACATGACATATACAACATAAACCTATACAATATATATATTGAAATGTACAACAACGACTAATAAAAGTGTAGAGTCACAAGAGTATGGATAAAAGAGACAAACCCTTTAGGTGAAGTCAAGTATGAGCTACAGTTAAAAGTGTATGGATAAGAGACAAACCTTATAGGTGTAGTCAGCTATGAGCTACGTGGTTGACTGCGAAGGTTGTATGGGTGAGTGGGTGCTTGTGGCTGTGTAGTGTTGCCAGTTGTGTTATTGTGTGTGTAATGTTCATTTGTAATTGTCGCTGCTTGTGGTCGGGCCTTTGTGTATTTAAACAGTTTGAGGGTACGATCTAGTCCGGTAGTTTGGTTGTTTATGGCCGGCGTGTTTTCACGTATGAGAAGTTACGACATGGATTTTGGACATATTATCTACAACCTGAATCATAGTGTAAAACAATGTGTAAGAAAACTCGAAAAGATCAACAGAAAAATAGTAAACAATGGCTATGCCTTGGTCTTTAATGATTTTATATATATATATATATATACACCGGTATATATATATATTTGTACATGTGTGTGTGTGTGTGTGTGTGTGTGTGTGTGTGTGTGTGTGTGTGTGTTTAAAATATAAACTCCCCCTTTTTGAAGTCTTCCTTAAATATAACATGGACTGGAGACTGCAAGACTCCATAATTTAAAGAGAAGTTTCATAAGTTTTCCATTATTTTCGGGTATTCAATAGGCTACAGGAAGTACTCGGTGGTGATAGGATTACAGATTTTGACATACAGCATCATCATTTAACAATCACTACTACCACTGATGTCACCAATCCATTATCATTAGTACTATCACTACAGTATTATCATCATGGCGAAGGTATAATCACTCACTACTACTGTCAGTAGTACCATATGTCATTGCTCAAAGTGGAAGTGTTAAGGGTACTTTTTCAGATGGCCAGCTCCACACTCAGAAGGTCAAAAGCAAGTGACCCATGGCCAGCAAAACATCCATCATGGCTAATGCGTTAACTTGGGTGGCAGTTGTGTCTGTTCAGGTAGTTTGGATGCCACTGGTAGCTTAACACTGTCACCGAATAAATCGTCTGGCTTTATCTGGTACTGAATACCATAATTTTTTCGATGACGAATGGGTTACTGGTGACAGTAATAACACTCAGGCTTTCGTGCGTCTCTCTCAGCTGAATAAAGTCGTTTGTCATTACCTAGAAAAGAATACTTCAAACGTCAAGTCGTATAAACGCGCACATTTTGAAATCTTATGTTCTGTATATTCATTAATGATGTTGGCAATTTGTACATGTCAGTGTACGTAGCTGTGTGGAGACCATCTTGCATTACCTTGTGAATGCTAACAGTTTTGTTTTAATTTTATTCTTTCTTGTTTTTAAATTTTATTTCAGTTATTATTTACTTTCCTCCTACCCCCATAGGTGGGAAAAAGGGCTGGGATGATACTGGACTTTGCACTGGAATGAGGGGAGGGTGCTGAATATTTTGGCGATTTATTCGTTGGAAGCTTTAGTAGTAATAATGATGATAATAATAATAATAATAATAATAATAATAATAATTCACCATCCTGACCTCCTTTCCCACAAGGACAGGGGGAGGAGTATTAATTAACGTCCAGACAGCCCAAGTTTGTTCAATCCAATGGGCCACGCTTCCATTAACTTATCACTCAAGCCCCCGGAATCCTAGCTATATCTGATACGCCAAAAACTTTCACCACATTCTGTAGCTTCACATGAACATATCCGATAGAGTCAATCCGGACACTGCCACGTTAAAAAGGGGTGCCAAATCCCTGACCATGCACCTCTTCTCACAACATTCATCCAGCCAGCTCGATCTCTTGTTAGTCCTCACAGATTTCCATACCGTTCTTTCTCACACACTCATCCACCATATCCCTCCACCTTCTCCTTGTCCTACCTCGCCTCCTTCCTCGTTCAAACTCGCTCAGATGATTATACCTTTCTCACTACTCTATTGTTATCCATTCATACTACATGACTATACCATCTCAATACACTCCCTTCCATAATTATAATAATAATAATAATAACACCTTTAACCATGAAGAAACTATTCTTACTTAAAAGTAAAATTGCAAACCTGTCCTCCACGGCCACCAGTCTGATCTCTACAACCATACACACGCAGTCAACACAACTACTCTCTCAAAAATTACGCTGGTTTACCGGCTACACAATTACCGCGTCCTCTTCCTTCACGCCTCATCTTAGCTTCTCTTGTGTCTTTCCTTTTCATATTAGTCCTTCTCTACTTTCTTTCTCTCTCCTGCCCTTCTTTTTTGTCTTTTTCTCTTCTCCTCTCTGATATGTCTTGTTTTGTCGTAACGTTGTTCTCTTATCACCACAACCCCACACCCCTTCCCAGCCACCATCACCGATAGTAATCATGACCCCTCCCCCTCAATATTACTCTGATTTATCGGCCACCCTGATACAGCGCCGCTTCCTCTGTGCCGCTCTTGTGTTCGTGAAACGAGGCCAAGTTACCACATACACTGGACATAAAAATGAGAGCCAAAGGAAAAAGAAGGAAGGGACAGTATTATTAAAGATTTATTGGCTTCCATTCTCAAGTCGAGATGGTTTCTCGCGAATGACTTTCCCTGAAATAGCTGATCCATTTACTACCCAGTGCAGAACTATTTATCTTGGACGTGAATTATGCTAAGCATAAATTTGTAATTTATGCAAATCTGACTTGTTAATTGAAGAAAATGGTAACATAGCGTTTAATGTGAGCAGCAGAAATGGCAGTACCTCGAAACTATGCCAAATGGTGAGGGAAGGTAGACTAGTTCGCTTGAAAAATGAGTGTTCTGCAAGCTAATTTTCAAGTTTTCATGGTTTGGCTAATACTTCACTCTACCTTTGGATCGGATAAAGGCTTCCTGGTGGCGATGGTGGTGATGGTGCACTGCGCAACTCCACTTTACAGTACTATAGGGAGATCTATTGGTGGGCTTCTTAATAACCACGCATTCATTCTCTGCCCTCCATCCCCCCCTCCAAAATTAGATAAATTAATAAATAAATACTGAGTTTGACAACTCAGCTGGTCCGTTGTATGTCGAAGTTACAGCTTTTGGGGTCTAAAATCACCCAAGATGTTGCTTAAAAAAAAAAAAAAAAAAGCAAGCTCTTTGCCAAGAGTATGGGGGTCCTGTTTTCGTGGTACATTATGTTAAACAATGAACCACTTGCTGATAATAATTTGTATTTAGTTGGGCAGGACCAGCTGTAGGCATATTCCGTCGACACTTTTTTTGCTTATATTTCATCTTCCTGGCTCAAAGAGTATGATGATTTGCAGGTACAGTTTTAGAAGTGTCAGATAAACACACAAATAGTAAAACTCGGATTCACTGCTTTACAAAAGACTGTGTGTGTATACCTATGTACAGTAATGTTCCACTTACAAAAAATGTAGCATTACCCTCACTATAGTAGGACTCGCGTAAGTTTGCGGCTGTGGTGTGGCCCGCACCTGTGTACAATGGTGCCACGTTTCCCCAACTTGCAATGTGAAACGGAAGCTATTTATGTACAAGGCATCACAAATTCGATAAATTCAGATGAATAAAACTTACACTTGTGTATTTTGATGGATGAATCAACAGTAATCTTATTATGCATAAAATATTTATACAGTAACACAGAAACATGGCATACATATTGTACAGTGATGCTAAAAGAAATTGTAGTCACTTTTAATGGTTTTTAGCGTAGTTTTAGGGTGGGTAATAATATCACAGTTATGGACATAAGATAATGAGCCTGAAAAAAGAAGAAATATGCCAATATCCAAAGTAAAAGAAATAATTCATATAATTCTTGTGAGTGGCAACACTGACACACCCAGTCTGGCCTAAGGTAAAGTACGTACCCCTCCATAGACCCAAGCATAGCTTGTACAGGTGTTGCTAGGGAAAAATATTCACATTTACTGGCTTTTACAGTAATTTTAAGGGTGAGGAATAATCACATTTATAATCATAAGCTAATATGTAGGACAAAATAGTAGGCATATGCCAATACCGAGTTAAAAAAAAAAAAAAAAACATTATTCACTCGCGAGCGGCAACACTTCCACCCCCAGTCGGTGGCCTTGACAGCATAGCTTCCTGGTGGTGACCTCGTGTCACTTCCTTTATGTCCTTTGCAAAGACAGCATGGCAGCTCAATCACTCAATAACGTCACGGCAGACAACTGGAAGAATGCTGTGAGGCACGCAGAAAAACTGCAAGAGGATGATGAAAAGAGAGATGTGGTGATTGACCATTACATCGATTCTTTCACTATCACTCTCACATCTTCTGATGAGGATACATCATAACTCTTCTGTCCTCTTTTTCGCACTCTTCTTCCTCATGTTTCTCTTCCTTCTTTTTCTTCTGTTTTTCTGCCTTCTGTGAGAGATAGAGGAATAGGCCTATTGGGGACCTCTTAAAAAAAAGCGCGCCAAGACATATACCTCAAGGGTGGTGTGGAAATGATGTCAAATTTACAATATATACAATATTATGTAAAAGAAAATATCCAAAATGTCTCTTGCAATAAAAGAGAGAGAGAGAGAGAGAGAGAGAGAGAGAGGCAGGAGAGGGGCAAGGTTGAATGCATTGTCGGCATGACGGGGGGTGGTGGTGGTGAAGGCATTGTCAGGCTGAGAAAGAGATGCAGGAAGGGGAAAGAGAATGAATGAATGAAAATCAATCATGGTACTGCAATAATGGGTCATCTGTCGCCGTATACAAAAAATGAAAAATATCACTAAATATAACAAAACCAAATTAACAAATGAAAGCACAACTATAAATAACTTATAAAAGAATCAAAAGTACTCAGGGTGGCTCACATTTCCCACAAGGAGAGAGAGAGAGAGAGAGAGAAAACGGTATAGAAACCGTGGCAACACTGTACACAGGTGCGGGCCACACCACAGCCGCAAATTTATAGATCCACGATGACATGATGGTGGTCAGTTCGTCTCACAGTCTACTTGTGCAGGGATTCTAGGATTCGAAATTCCACCCGTGGTGGATTTAAAATTGATGTTGGTATTATAAGTAGGTGCATCTAGCTGCCTCTCGAGCCGGTGTCAGCACAGTGTCGGTTCTTACACACACACACACACACACACACACACGTGTGTGTGTGTGTGTGTGTGTGTGTGTGTGTGTGTGTGTGTGTGTGTGTGTGTGTGTGTGTGTGTGTACCTTAAAATGTACGTGATGCACTAACAGCGTGCAGGTAATAGATTTCACATGTAGCACTTCGGCAGTGGGCTTCTCCAAAATTGCTCCCTTTATTTCCTTTCCTTCGCGCACTTTTCTCTCAAATTTCTCTCTTCTTTGCGTTATCTCCTCCTTCACTTTCCCCTCACATATCTCCCTTCTACTTATTCTTTTCATTTCTCGCTTTCTTTGTCCACTCTTCATCTGCATTCGCTTTGTCTTTCTCGTTTTCCTTTTTAGCTCCTTCATTTTTTGCTTTGTCTGTCTTCTTTCTTATTATACGTCTTCTTTTCCCTCCCTCATCTTCTTCAGTCTTTGGCTCTCTCACATCTAACCCTTTCGATATTTTCTTCTCTTTCCTGATTTTATCTTCTTTCTCTTCATATATTTTCTCCATTACATCATCCCAATCTCTATCTCTTACTGGTAAATGCCTCTCGTCTTCAGTCCATTACTTTTTGTCTTTCATTTATTTCTGGCTATATCCGCCCTCTTCTTTTATCCTTTTCCCGGCTTCCGTCCTTCTTGCATCACCTTTTTCTTCATAATCTTTCCATCTCATGTTTCCCGTTTCTCAGTCTCATTATCAAGCCTTGCTCCCTGCTCCTTTTCACCCCTTTCTCGCCTTTTCCTTTTTTATTCTAATTTCTTGCCCTCCCTTATTCGCTACCTTTCTCACCTCCACTTTTCCTCCCAGCTTCTTTCCCAACTTATCTCTCCTTTACCTTACCTCTCCTTCCCTTCTTCCCTCTCCCCTTCCCTTCTTCCCTCTCCCCTTCCCTTCTTCCCTCTTCCCTTCCCTTCTTCCCTCTCCCCTTCTCTTCTCCCCTCTTCCCTTCACTCTCTCCTTACTTCTTATCCTTCTTTACTTTTCCACTCTCCATTCTTGCTTCCATACATTCCCCTCCTTTCTTACCCCACCTTCCCATTTTTCCACCTCCCTCTCCTCATGTGCCTTCCCTTTCTCCTTCCTTCTCTCCCTCCCCCCTCTCCCCCTTCCTCCCTCTCCATCTTTACTTTCCTTCCTTCCCTCCTTCTTTTTCTACCCCCCCGTTGCCGTTCTTACCCTACCTCGCCGCTTTTTTTCTCTACTTCCCTCACCTCCGTTACCTCGCCTTCTCTCCTTTCCTCAATTTTCCCCCTTCTTCACAATTCATCATTCCTTTCCACCCTACCTTGCCTTCTTCACTCTCCCTCCTTTCTTCTTACTTTTCCTCCTTAACCTTTCCTACCCCTTCATCCTGAAGTATCTATTCTTCATTCCCCACCTGACCTCCCTCTCCCCATTTCTCCCACCCTCACTCCCTCCCAACTGATGCACAGTTTTCCACTAAAATATGTAAATGGAAGTTGGAAATTGAAATAAAATGTGGGAAGGGAGAGCATTTATCATCTCGGAAATTCGACATCGAACGATGGAGTAAAAATTTTTATAACTTACATGAACATGTTTTCTTGGCTGTGGTCAGTGAAAACTTGTTTTCTTTACCTTTAAACTTGAAAGTTGAATTTGTACCCGTAGGACAAGATTTTTTTTTTTTACGTTTAAACTTGAAAACCTGTATTTGTACCCGTTGGACAAGATTTTATTTTTTACATTTGAACTTGAGAACCTGTATTTGTACCAGTAGCAGATTTTTTTTTTTTTTTTTCATTTAAGTTGGAAAAACTGTATCTGTATGTACCCCCCTCCACAATATGTCTACCCCCGATGTATATATGTCCCCCCCCCCAATGCATACATGCCTCCACTAGACTTGCTGACCTAGCACGCTTTCCCAGGCCCTGAAGCCTGGGAAGACGGCGTTATTGCATCAGTTGATAGCAGGCAGCCAAGACGGGCAGACTATTTTACTGTGAGCTTGTAATAAACTCCTTATCTAGCTGTTTGTACACGGAGTTTCTATCACCAAAGTATTGCAAGTTACATGTACCCATAGGGCAAGAATTTTTTTTTTTTTACATTTAAATTTGAAAACCTGTACACTCTTTGTATGTGGAAGTTTATTTTTGTAGTAACATTTTCCCTGACGTACATATACGGAAAAAAAATTATACTAGGCCTACTTGGGAGGCAATGGAGAAGGGTGTTGTGTTGGCATATTTAGTTCCCGATGTCACTAGCCAATGAAAAACTGCCACGCTTCACCAGATTATTTATTTTTCGACATCAAAGTCGTTCTACTAAACTCCGTTCATTTTATGTTCCCTCTGTGTCACTAACAGGAAGGGAGAAATTATAACAACATTATTTTAGTCACTGCTACAAGGAAGGGAGGCTGTATTATAGTCAAAGAAAATAAAGAAATGGTGGGCTAAGTCTACCATCTCGGTTTGGGGACGGTTATTATTCTTTCCCTCCTTAAATATCGATAAGCTTTAATTTACATCCATTTCATGTATGTGCCAATCAAAACAAATTAAACAGTGTTATGAGAAACATGTAACGATTCTTCATTAAGAAATATTAGCACGACACTGCTGAAGCTCGTACGTTACGATCATAAACAATAACAAACTCACGTGTGTCTACTGCCCCGATGGACCTACTGTACAAAGATCACGGAAAACCTTTGCAGAGAAAAATGGACAGTGCCTAGACTGAAGTATTTCCTGAAGTCTAGAGGAATACCCTGTTCAGGGTACACCACTGGTGCGTTGTTTTGAGTTTTTGTACGGTATTTTGGAGCCCTCGGCATCGTCAGATTTCGGCCGGCGGTCTCGTCTCTGCACGATTTCGGTTTTAAACATCGTACAAGTTTAGCATTTTGGAGATGAAGCATTGTTCTTTTAGAAAGCTAAATTATATGGGTTTCAAACAAAATGTGTACCTAGAGACTTGTAAATATGTGATGAATGCTGTCACACCCGGTGTGCTTTCACGGCGGCTATAGTAACGTTTTCCTGCATTTACCGCATTAAAGCATATCTAGGAAATTAGTATAACTACTAAATAATAATATCATGAAGAACTTACGTACGGTATATCATTAAATATCACGGGAGAGATTTTTAAAGATATGCGATTTCTGTGGTCTCTGGATGAGTAGCCAGACTTCCATATTGAACTAGCTGGCGATCAATGGCAACTCTTGAGTCAGTGACTGGGAATTATTCATTCTCTCTCTCTCTCTCTCTCTCTCTCTCGTGTGTGTTTACATATATATATATATATATATATATATATATATATATATATATATATATATATATATATATATATATATATATATATACGGTTGTGTATTTAGTTTTTGTGATGTCTTGCCGTGTGTGTGTGTGTGTGTGTGGAGGGGGAGGAGTAGTTTTCTTGGTATGATGTTGGCCTGGTCTGTCTTGTTCTTTTATTGATGTAGTAGGAATGTGGTGCAGTAAGTACCAGGTAGTCTTGGTCTGCTGTACACTTGGACTGAATGTGTGCGGCTGTAATGTGGAGGATCAGTGTTACTGGAGTGGGTTTGGTGGAGATGTGGGATTGATTTAGGTGGGATATAGGCGTGAAGCTGTTAATGGTGTCATGGTGGTGTAGATGTGATGTTGGTGTGAATCTGTTAATGGTGTCATGGTGATGTAGATGTGATGTTGGTGTGAATCTGTTAATGGTGTCATGGTGGTGTAGATGTGATGTTGGTGTGAAGCTGTTAATGGTGTCATGGTGGTGTAGATGTGATGTTGGTGTGAAGCTGTTAATGGTGTCATGGTGGTGTAGATGTGATGTTGGTGTGAAGCTGTTAATGGTGTCATGGTGGTGTAGATGTGATGTTGGTGTGAAGCTGTTAATGGTGTCATGGTGGTGTAGATGTGATGTTGGTGTGAAGCTGTTAATGGTGTCATGGTGGTGTAGATGTGATGTTGGTGTGAAGCTGTTAATGGTGTCATGGTGGTGTAGATGTGATGTTGGTGTGAAGCTGTTAATGGTGTCATGGTGGTGTAGATGTGATGTTGGTGTGAAGCTGTTAATGGTGTCATGGTGGTGTAGATGTGATGTTGGTGTGAAGCTGTTAATGGTGTCATGGTGGTGTAGATGTGATGCTGGTGTGAAGCTGTTAATGGTGTCATGGTGGTGTAGATGTGATGTTGGTGTGAAGCTGTTAATGGTGTCATGGTGGTGTAGATGTGATGCTGGTGTGAGTCTGTTAATGGTGTCATGGTGGTGTAGATGTGATGTTGGTGTGAGTCTGTTAATGGTGTCATGGTGGTGTAGATGTGATGTTGGTGTGAGTCTGTTAATGGTGTCATGGTGGTGTAGATGTGATGTTGGTTTGAGTCTGTTAATGGTGTTATGGTGGTGTAGATGTGATGTTGGTGTGAAGCTGTTAATGGTGTCATGGTGGTGTAGATGTGATGTTGGTGTGAAGCTGTTAATGGTGTCATGGTGGTGTAGATGTGATGTTGGTGTGAAGCTGTTAATGGTGTCATGGTGGTGTAGATGTGATGTTGGTGTGAAGCTGTTAATGGTGTCATGGTGGTGTAGATGTGATGTTGGTGTGAAGCTGTTAATGGTGTCATGGTGGTGTAGATGTGATGTTGGTGTGAAGCTGTTAATGGTGTCATGGTGGTGTAGATGTGATGTTGGCGTGAATCTGTTAATGGTGTCATGGTGGTGTAGATGTGATGTGGGTGTGAAGCTGTTAATGGTGTCATGGTGGTGTAGATGTGATGTGGGTGTGAAGCTGTTAATGGTGTCATGGTGGTGTAGATGTGATGTGGGTGTGAAGATGTTGATGTTCTCATGATGTTTTGGTGGAAGTTAGTTTTGATCTGATATTGTTTTGGCATTAGTTTGCTGGAGGAGTAAGTTTGATTTAGGCTGGATGAGGTGTAGCTGTTTGTATTGTAAATCTATAATCTACATTAAAAAGAAGTTGTTTGTGCTGAACAGGACACGGTGTACCTCCAGACAGGTGATAATGATGATGATGATGGTGATGATGATGACAGAGTATCTAGGAACTAAATTTTGCACAGTGGTAGACCTTCTCCCAGATCAGGCTTTAAGCAGGCTGGGATTGCCCTGTTCGTCAAGTGGGTGCGGAATGCGGAGGGGAACGTTTTTATTTATTTATTTTTTTTTAAATCTCGGAACGCGGAATTTTTCATAATGGCAGACCTACATCCGGACGGGGTTTAAGGTAAGCTGTGCTCCTAAAAGACGCCCCCTTCCCTCCGCACGATGGGGACGTTCCCTTGAGGACCTTGGCAACGGCCGTATGCGCGGTCTTGGTTTTTGTTTTTACATACGGAAATAAAACGAAATTTTTCACAGTAGTTGGCCCACACTGGGACCAGGTTTTCGGCAGGTGATCCAGGTAATTCTTTTTAACTCCCAACACCAAGGCGGAAGTACTTCAGTGAGCGTGGTTGTATAACTCACTACTACATCTCGGTCGCGTGTATAAAAAAAATGAACGAAGTGTAATGTAATTCAAAATGTTATTCCATTCGAAGAATGGCTCAAAAATAATGTCATTTAATTCAAAGAGCTGGGCACAAAAATCATTTCCAATTGCTGTTCTCAGTATGGGTGACATGGAGGAATGAGATGATTTCTTGATACTTGCAAACAGGAAAAATGGGGTTAGAGCACGAAGAGATCGATCGATCGATTGATATAGATAGATAAACAGATGATCTAGTAGATACTTCGCACCAAGAAATGAGAAGATTATGCTTATAAGCCAGAAAACTAATAGATACTATCAATCCGTAATGGAAAATCATTAATAAAATGCAAAATGCAGTTGGACACAGAAACACGCACGAGACAACGATTGTGAGGAGGGGAGTTCAATTAATATACTGGAGAGAGAGAGAGAGAGAGAGAGAGAGAGAGAGAGAGAGAGAGAGAGGAACAACTTCCCTTTAAAGAGAGAGAGCATGCCAGGTAACACGCATACATGAGTCAGGGAATTATATAGTATGGCCGGTGCGGCTTTATCAAAACCTGGATCCAACCCCAGTGAACCCACCATCACCATTTGTTTCGCACCACCGTAACTGCCAGCACGATGGAGGAAAAAAAAAAAAAAAGAGGTAAGAAGGAAAAAAAAAAGATAATCGGAGCAAAGAGCAAAGAAAACATTCATCCGCTCTCCTTCATATTGAAAACTACTGTAGTGTGGGAATCATAATAGATGCTGACAACCATTGACCTTATCCTGTGACCTTGACCTTTGACTGGTTCTCAAAATCGAATCTCATCATCCTTAGCATTCCGTGAACTTTTTCACCAAGTTTGGTCTAAATTGGATAAAATCTTTTTAAGTTGGCCTTTCCACGTGATCTTGACATTTGACCGATGATACTCAAAAAGATACGTCAAACCCTTGCTTCACCATCAGTTATTCTTCTAAATTTGGTTTAAATCACATAAAAACTCTTCTGTTTATTTCGTTTACCTGCATACATACATAGGTCTAATTTTTTCCTCGCTTTGTGACCTTAATCTTTGACAGATTGTTACTGTTTAAGTTGACCTTACCATGTGACCTGGAACTTTGACCAACTGTTCTCAAAAACAATAGGTCACACCCCTTTAGGTACCCTCAACCCTGTCACCGAGTTTGTTTAAACTGTAACAGACCTGTGTGAGTATAATAGTACACTACAACTCGGTCCCTTAACCGCATCTCGGCCACTTACTCGACTACAACTCTGCCACTTACGAAGTCAGACAGTGACTGAGAAGTTTATATGCCTGTCAGTACCTGGAAATTGTGTGTAAGATTTAATTGGTGAGAGACATAAATGGGAAAGAAAATGAAAATAGAAGAAAAGTACCCATACCCCACATACGGTACATAAGGTTTTATTGGTGGAAAAAATAAATGTTGGGGGAGATTGTCATGAACTGTGAACTGTTTATGGGAAATATGCTGAAATGTGGAAGAGATTGTGAGATTGGTCAGAAAGAAGAATCTTGCCGACATTTATGAGGCTGGTGATGAATAGTGAGGGCTGGAATCAACTAATGTTAGCGGATGATGCTGTGCAGACTATTTCAGAATTCTTTAAACGTCTGTGAGTATGGGTCGAACAGGTTTAGTAAATGAGGAGCCCATCCAGGCGAATATGTGCTGCCAGTAAAGTCACACGTTCCAATGAAATCTTAGTTAGGTCCCAGTCAGTTTTCAGTTTGGCCTTAGGACCCAGTCAAGTTTAGTTCCCAGTCAGGATCCAGTAAGATTCCAGTCTGATCCCAATCAGGTCTCTGTTTTTCTAACCAGGTCCCATTCATTTTCCAGTGATGTGCCAGTTGCTGAAGTCGTGGTGGCAGGAATGTCCAGAGGGGGGTCTTTGAAAAATGTGTTTGTCCACATGCCTTTCAGCTGTTGCTGATACTGGGGCAGGGGCCTCCACCACCACCTCCCCACTCCCTTATCCACATCACAGTCTTCTTCTCTCACCCTCTTCTGCTTCCTTCCTCTGTTATATCTCAGCAGTTTTATATTCCCTTCCTAAGACCTTCAATCTGTCTCTTATTCACTCATCTTTAGTTATGTCGTCTTTGTCACTGCCTTCCCCATTCCCATTCCCACACGGCTTCATTCTCATACTTGTTTCTTTTCTTCATTTATAATTTCCTTTCTCCCTTGTTTCACATTTCATATTGCTTTAATTTCATCATACACTTCAATTTTTTTTTTTTTCACATATGCATGCTTTCTCTGCCTTTCATCTTACTCATTTGGTCTGTCTTTTAGCAGTTTGTATAATTTTGTTTAACGATACTCTTCCTTTCTCTCTCACACCACACGGCTGTTGTCTCTTCCTTTTCCCTACATCTGTTCAACGTTACATCTTTTTTATCAGTGCGTTTCTAAATCCCTTCCCCACACTCCTCTCTGTCCCACTTGATTCTGCTTCCTCTTATCATTCTTCTTCATTGTTGTCGCTCTTCGTTCATCCTCTTTTATATATTTCTTCCTTCGACTTCTTTTAGATTTCTCTGTTAAATCATCTTTCTTTATGCCTTCATTCTTTGTGTCATTTTTCTGCTTTCTATGCTAATTCTTCGTCGTACTTTCTTTGATTCATATTTTTCTTTTTTATTCACTTCCTCATTTATATTTTCCCTCTTCTGTTTCATCATCCTGTTCCCTCGCTTGCCTTTTCTCACTTTTCTTTCTTATATTTTCCTTTTTCCTTTATTATCAGTTTTCATGTGCCTTCCCTCTTCTCCTGACTCGCATCCCGGGAAAGTTTCTTCCTATTTTCACCCCCTTATTTCTTCTCCCAGTTTTCTGTTTACCTGCCTGTCAAAACGCTCGGCAGAAGTGTTGTGTTTTCCCGAATGAATCGTCTTTGCATAAAACGTGGGACTGGGGGTAGCTGTGGCGGAAAAATAACAGGGACATTTACAAAATCCGTAGGAGAAGAATGATGGGAGAAAAAGAATAAAAGAGACTGAGAGAGGAAAGAAGAGAAAGGGGCAAGAGAGAAGAGAAAAGAAGAGAAGAGAAGAGAGAGAGAAAAAATAAAACTAGAAAAACAGAGGAGAGAAGAGTGAGAGGAGAGGATAGATGGGAAGGGAAGGGAACGTGAGGGGAGGGGAGGGAAAGGAGGGAGAATGAGTCATCGAAAGAGGGGGGTGGAAGAATGGAGAAATAGATGAAAGAAGACAAAGTGAATAAAAAGACAACAGATAAGGAGTCTTATGGAAGGACATGAAGATAGCTAATAGAAAGAGAGGAGAAGAGAAGAGTAGGCAAACCCAGGTTCTTATACTATGACTTATGGCTCGTTAGTCTGTGCGATCTTAACCTTACGCATATCCAGTAGTCAGAAGATGTAGGATCCATATTTTCCCTGAACATAATAAGAGGTAAAAGGCCGAAACATTAGTGCAGGAAAAACAGGAATGAATTTCATATTTCAAATTATGGTGAAGTCCGTAACAAAATCCAGATAAGTATCTGATTCTTTAAATACACATCGTCATTATCAGTCCGTTTCACAGTAAAGAATTAGTGTGTAAAAACTGCACGTGTTATGAATATGCCAAATAAATGATATTATTTTAACAGGTGACCTTTTGCTTAGAGTCTATCCTGCAAAATAACACAAAAATATCGTGTTCTGGTAGTACTGTGAAATATTTTCATGTTAGTTATTTCAGTGGGATTTTTAAAATATTGTTTTGTCACGATCAGGTGACTATTAATTGTAGGAGAGACCTTTCGAACAAGAAGAGTCAAGTTATAGTCAGTATTAATCTTCTCACTAGCAAATGTGTCTTTCTTAGCTTAGTGTAATCATCCAGAGATAAGCTGGGTGAAGTAAAAATATGCACTACCGTGACACAGGGAATAACTCAGCCAATACTCTGACGTCATATTTTAATATAATTCCTGCTACCATTAGGCAAGATTTTTCAGTTAAAGAAGCACGTAAGTGAAGGTTTTTGAATACTTCATCAATACGTTCACAACCATGGCGTCCTTTGTGTCATAGTCTTGCTGTCGCCAAACAATTTCATGCACTTTACAGAACACCTGCCGTTATGAAGGTGTAAACGAAACGTTCCTGGGCGAAATATAATTGTGTGGTGGGTGTAGGAAGGAAAATACCATCATAGCTTGTAGTCAGCGGGTCCTTTACTCACTGTCAATAAGTATTGTGGTGTTAGCTGGAAAAAATACTGGAGTTGTCTGCACCATAACATAATTAGTTTTAACTGTAATAACACACCCAGGCTCCTTTACTCACTTTCAAATGCATAAAAACGTCTGGCTTTAGCTGGAATAGATACTAGAGTTGTTCCGACCGTGAGAGGCTTAATGCAGGATACCCTTAACCTATTTAGTCAGAGACCATTCCTAACATGAATGTAATGGTATGGTGATAGAATATTGAAAAGGAATCACCGTGCTGAAACGTCATAACGTCTGACTTTTGGTTTAGAACGATGTATGTATATGTAGATGGATTGAGGCGTCTGGCAATATATATATATATATATATATATATATATATATATATATATATATATATATACATATACTTAGGCTGCTTCCCCCAAAGAGAGGGAGGTAGCCTAGACAGGACGACACACTCCCAATTTACTCATCCGCTCAAACACATTCATTCGCATCTTAGCCCCAAAGGAGAGAAGGGACAGATCCTCACTGCACCACACCACACGAGGGTCAACTGCGTAGTGCAATCAGTGACATCCGCAGCAGGGCCCGACAGCGGAGCTGGTTTGCCCCTGCCACATCATAATAGACCCATCCCCTTACCCGCACCTGACTTAATTAACTGGTCAGACCAAATGCGGGAGAATATCCCCTCAGGGCTGTATCATCATTTATTCATTCACAGTTTCTCTCCATTTATTTCTGTCATGCACAGCTACTCTTCCTTGGTCAACAGACATCCCTCTCGCATCCAAAGCTCTCTTCACACTGTCCATCCATCCTATTCGTGGTCTCCCTTTCAGCCTTACATCTCTCATATCAGATCTAGTTATCTTTTTCACCAATCGCTCATTATCCATTCTCTCCATATGCCCAAACCATCGCAACACCCCCTGCTCAACTCGATCAGCCATCTCCAGAACAACTCCAGTTCTCCTTCGCACTTCATCATTCCGCACTCGATCCATACGCGTCACTCCACACATACTCCTCAGACACCTCATCTCCATTACATTCAA
The DNA here is from genome assembly GCF_032717465.1 of Coenobita brevimanus. Taxonomy (NCBI): domain Eukaryota; kingdom Metazoa; phylum Arthropoda; class Malacostraca; order Decapoda; family Coenobitidae; genus Coenobita; species Coenobita brevimanus. The sequence goes on along the minus strand of NC_137024.1, from coordinate 13,787,848 downwards.
ACTTTTCCTCTCTGCTACACCCATATTCCATGCTTCAGCCCCATATAACGCAGTCGGTACCACAACACCCTCATACAGCCTTTTCTTTACATCCAGTCTAAGTGAAGGAATTCTAAACACTTTTTGCATTCCTCACAGCACCTATCCTACTTCATTCATTCTGAACTTCACTTCTGCATCTATTCTTCTCATTAACCTATATTTTTTTCTCATTCACCTATATATCTTGTCATACATTTAGGCTACACACACACACACACACACACACACACACACACACACACACACACACACACACACACACACACATTATTTTTTTTTTCATGCACCTATTTTTCTTATTATACATTTACTCTACATTTTGCCCCTTACACATACACATCCTGTCATACAGTTATACTTAATCATATACCGTATATACATAAAATTTCTGTCGTGTACTTAGTTAAACACTATACTTTCCTCACAATCTCTGCATGTTAAAAAAAAAAAAAGAGTCATCGAGACGTATCGAAACTAAGCTGTGCGCTATGGAATACGCTGAGAATCATCATCATCTTAGCTAATTCTGCAACTTGAATTGTCCGATGTCTTTTTTTTTAATGCAAGGAAGAAGGAACCAAAGGCCAGAACCCTGTAAAATTGTTCTCTTCAAGAAAAAATAAAGACAAGTTAATAAAGAACCAAATTCAAGATCCGTTCATTTCGAGATGCCTGGACACTCTGTCTTTAAAAGACTGGAGGTCGTAGGAAGTAGGATATACACAGAGGAACATAGTTCCAGAGTTGACTTGTTGCATACATGAAGGACTAGGAGTAACCGTTAACTCCTGCATTAGAGAGTTAGACAGAAAAGCGACAAGATTTTGCTGCTAGACAGGTGCTACACACCATCCGAAGTGATGCAGGGATGCACACAGACAGTTCAGAGGAGCATTGACCATTGCAGTAGCTATGGAAAAGAGATAAAGATGCAACAGTGCGAGGAAGAGACAGAGACTGAAGGATACCGGTAAGAAGAGGAGAGTTAATGAGACGAAAAGTCTTTGACTCCACCTTGTTAAGAAGAGCTGTTTGTGAGGAGCCTCCCCACACATGAGAGTTGTACTCTGCACGGGGGCGAATAATATCCGTGTATAAAATCAACAACTGTGCAGAGGTAAAGAAGGCACGGAGTCAGATTAGCATACTTAATCTCTTGGAAGCAGAGTTTACAAGAGAGGTAATATGATCTTCCCAAGATAAATTCCGAGAGAATGAAACCCAAGTATATTTAGAGATGATGCAGGACTGAGTTGGTTGTTGTTAAAAATTAGAGGATACTCTTGTGGTAGATTTTGATGGGTCGAAACTAGGTTTATGCGGCATAAGAAAAAGTAGGGTTTCTTTAACTCCAGTCAGAGAAATGAGCCAGGTTAGGTATTATGTGTGCCACAGACTCATCCCTTGGTTGTCGAGGTAACTGCTGAGATGGACGCTGCGGGGATCAGATAGGAAGGTAAAGGGTGGTCTTCAGCATATGAGTGTAGAGGGTTAGATGAACAGCATAGAAGGTCACTGATGAATAGAAAAGAAGAGTTGGTAATGGGACAGAGCCCTGAGGAACACCACTACTGATAGCTCTAAGAGAACAAATGTAACAGTCTATTACAGCAGCTATAGAACGACCAGAAAGGAAACAAGAAATAAAGGCATATATAGAAGGATAAAAACCGTTAGAGGGCAACATGGAAATTAAAGATTTATTCCAGACTCGATCGAAATCCTTTGATGTATTACGTGTAATCATTACATATTTTAACTAATCGTCTTAGGTTATTTATACTGAGTTGAGAAATAAATCGATTTGTTGGGACTTCTCTGAAACATGTGTACACAGTACAAACACATGTAGCTCAGTACCTGACTATCAGGGTTGGTGCATGACACCTCTGATCATCTGACCTCATTATGACCTTTTTTATTTTAATTTACATCTTTAAGTTCTTCAGAGGGAACAGCCATTTTGACTTCACTAGCAACAGACAAGATTTTGTACCCCAAGGTTCAGTTTCCAAAGGCACTTAAATTTCAATACCCACAGGTTCTTAGCACATCTTATATTAGAGCAGGCCTGACCTCTGCCGTGGCTAATTGCTGAGAATTACGGACCATGAATTGTTAGGATATGTTATAGTGGTGTAGAGGGAGGGTTGTTTCATGCGGTTTCCCCGATATTAACCAACATTCCATCCTATTCATGTTTCAGATTAGCCCGGAATTACAACTACGACTACTACTGCTACTTGAGAGAGAGTTAAACTCGCACCTCAGTCTTCATTTCCTGAACTCTCCTGCTACTAAGTTCTATTTCTTCTCCTGTGTTTACATACTGTAGTTCAGTCTCTCCTCATATATATATCTCTTCCATCACTGCCTCATTCCCTCCCACTTTCCTCCACTACTCTGCTTCATTCCGCTTTTTTTTTTTTTCCAGCAGTCTTGCATGCCAAGTTAACTATAGTACACCTTTCTATCTATCTATTCCTCTTATCAGGTCTGACCCACCTGAAGTCTCTTCCTACTCACTGCTATCTTTCCTCAGTTCTCTCCTGGACCTTGGATCCATCTTCCACTTCCCTCCACTCCTGCCTTTCCACCTCTACATCCCAACATCCTGGCTCCTGCAAGAAAATGCTGTGGAGTGCTGGTGAAATTGCCTTCCTTCCTGCCACTTACTGATGTGAGGCACTGGGGATGAGTGGGGAGGAAGGTCAGGGGTTACGAAGAGGGAAGAAATGTAGACAAAAAAATGCTGATGGAAGAAGAAGGAAAAAAAAAAAATGGGGAAAGAGGGGTAGGAACATGATAGATAAGGAAACATAAGAATATAAGATAAGACGATCACAGCAGCAAGTGATTTGGCCCAGAGTAGGCAGTTCCTGTTAGTCGGTATTACTAAACTACCCCAAGGCAAGAGTAGCAAAGAACACGGTGCCCCCCACCCCCATCCCCATCCCCACCGGCTCACCAAACCCACCAAAGGAAGTTGGTAGGAAACAGTGAAAAGGAATACCTTACTGTATAAAACAATTGACTTTGAAATTATATAATAAAGAAAAACAGATACTATAGCACCTCAGTGTAAGCTGGTAAAATATCGCCATCTTGTCGTAAGTGACTTCGTGACGTGGATGAATCTACAACTTATTTTTAATTTTCAGTAATTTTGCCAGTGTTTATCTACAACCTCTCCTGTACAGTGCAACAACAACCTTGTAACTTGCTAGACTCACCCAGTTTTTATTTCCTTAACTTTTAACTTACACGATTCTCAAAGATTTAAACAAAGGTGACAGCAGTTAGGCTGATTGTTTCACAGGTCCTCTACCGTACCCTATTACCAAAGTAGTATATATCTATACCACCTAGTTCTCATCCACTAGTCCACCACAGTACTCTGTTATCAATGTACTTATACCACCCTGTTATCATCCTCTGGTCCACTACCGTATTCTGTCACCAAAATTGTGCTTATACCATCTACTGTAGTTCTCATCTAAAATAAAATTCATCTATTGGAACTACGGTTACTGTCTTAGTTTTGTTCTGGCTTCTCGTTACCAATACTTCACTAGTATATCCTTCATATATTGTTGAGAGAATGGAGGATGACAACTGAGTGCAGAAGGTGAAACTTGTGGAGGTCGGGGTTAGGCTGCGAGAAGCAGACCGGAGAAGTCCTGGGACGAGGTCAGTGTGTGACTCCAGGGATAGGGACTTAACTGGGAGACTGCCAGAGATCGAAGAGCGTGGAAAGCCGCCATTAGGTGACCAAAACCGACGCATGGAAGCTTGTTGGAATCCTTATAAACGATACGATACGATATGACGAATATGAGCGTCTCATTTAAGTCACCTTTTGCTCGTTGCCTTCCCAATGTGTTTATAAATCATCCTTTGATCATCATCTCTCCTGTGTGCCATTTAAACCACCCTTTGCTCGTTGTCTCTCCAGTGTGTGCATATTCAACCTAACCCATTCAGTACGAGGACATTTTTTTCATTTTAGTCTCAGTACCAACAGACGGTTTTACTGAATGATAATATCGAAAATCTAGTACAGAAAGTGTTAAGTAAGGCTTTACTGTATTCAACCTCTCTAGTTCCAGAAGTCTGTCCTAAGCTGAATAAAACTGTGTGGAAATGGTAAGAATATGATAAAAAGTAAATGAGCGGATTCAAGGGGTTAAGCCAGTGTTGATGTGACAGGAGGAGGTAGTGAATGTGTGAGGAGGAGGAGGAGGAGGGGGAGGGGGGGAAAGAATATAAGAGTAAGTATGGGTAAAAATTTAGGTTTGCGTTTGGGAGGTGGTACTGAGAGAGAGAGAGAGAGAGAGAGAGAGAGAGAGAGAGAGACTAGCCCTGGTGTGTACAGGTTGGGCAACAATAAAGCCTCGTGTGTCAATACGGTCGTGCGGGATGAGGCTTGTACATACACTGGATTGCGACAAACGTACCCCTCCCCCTCATGTAAAAAAGAAAGAGATACTAAGCAAGGGAATAAAAAGAAAACGAAAACGAAGAATAATAATGAGAGAATGGTGACTACACTTGATACTGCAAAAGCGCCCATGTTTCGTTTGAAAAATACACAACGCTGTGACACTGACACATAAACGCAATGTAGCCAGATATACGGAAATATCAGAGCTTGATTTTACCTTTTTGTGGATGACTTTTGCATTGAATGGACGTGTTTTGGAAACTTTTGGCTGCTGTTTTATTTTTTTGTACATTAGTAAAGAGTGTTCCAAGCCTTTCGCACAATAAAGTAAACGGTGTGGCCTCATGGATGATGAAGCACAAATACCCACCCACCCACCCTGACCCACCCACCTCTCAACTTGATGTATCTGTGTCTGGGTGTGGTGTTCACCTCACCACAACCTCGTAACGCACATGATATGGCAGGAAAGTAGACAGGCCCAACCTGTCACGTTTATCTTCTCTGATTACGTGCCTCACACGAGTTCAGAGCTCCTTACCCATGATATTTCTGTTCAGTTTTACAGTCAGAAACAAAACAAAGGTTCGTCAGCGGCTCCATTGCATCAAAATCCTACTTGAGGCATGTTCGTCACTTTCCTTGCTGACACATTGTATGAAAGAGAATCATCCGTGGACAGAGAAACAGGTCAAACGTCGCTTAGTGAACTAATATTAGACAGCAACGGAAACAGAGACGCAGAAGTGGTGTTAGAAGAGGCAAACTTTAGTTCGCTACTATACCTAGAAAAGTTAGATTAATGGTACATTATGGTTGACATGGAGCCTCTGTGGTACAGTGGTAGAGTGTGCGTTTCGTACACGGGTGAGCCAGGGTTCGCGCCCCGCCAGGGTAATAAACTTTGGGAGGGTTCTCCCGGCCACGTACTGCATTGGCGGACACCAGGGGTGCTGTGGTTGAACCAGTGTCGCTTACTATTAAAGTATGCTTGCACCCAGTCGGCTTGCGCGGGCCGATTACACTTGGTTCACAGACTACACACATCCAAAGCCACTCCAACACTACAATTACACTAACAAGCACTTCTCACCCTACATACAATCTCTACTAGACAGCCTAAGCCACTTGGTAGAGATACATTGGCTGTATCGTCCCGACGTCGGTTGGGGTAGGCCGGTCCTGCAGTGGATACTCAAACGGCTGATGATGATGATGATGATGGTTGACATATGACCGGAAACACAGAAAGATATGCAGGCAAACAAAATATATTTGGCACTATGATGTGTTTCTGTTAAAGAGTTACTAGGACGAAATATCTATAGAAGAATAGCAATAACTGGATTTAATCCAAATGCAGTTAGACGCGGAGATACAGTAGTGCATTAGCACTTGTTGTGTTGTTCAGTTTTCTGTGTTGCCTGGCTCAGATGCATAAAGGCTAAATGTATTGTTTAAATCAAGATCTATTTATTTTGTTTTGAGTCACACCTTGTAGGTACAAAAATATAATTATATTATCAAATGTCCTCTAGAAATGAGTAATTTTGCATGGACTATTTCCCTTAAGGAAGTAGAGATTTCAGTGTTACTTCATTGTAAATGCCATCCTGCCTTTTTTAAATACCTTTGTTTTCTGGATTTTTTTTTTCTTCGTATGTCTGGGATATCATAAACACTTCGCAAGAAATAAATACTGTTTTAGACGTTGAGATCCTTTCTTTTTTATGAGTTTTTCATGCATAGTTTAAATTAAATAAATCAGTACCAGTCTCTTTCTGATAATGACAAATGAGTACAACGAAATATTCTGAGTAAAAAAGCATACTATAAAATATTTTTTTGCACGACTGTCCCGACCAAAGGAACTTCGGAGTTTTTCCAGTGAAATGAACAGATGCTCAATGATTCATATTGTTTGATAACGTCATATGAGTTGGAGATATATGGCAACTCAGTGAATCAGTATATACGTGAAATTTGTCTGATACAATGTTGATATTGTCTTTCCGGCATGAAAAATGGTGTCATGAATAAATAACATTGTATGGCACTGAAACACTGATACTTAAACATACTGTTCTTGGATAAAGAGAAACACTTGAGTGAATACCTCGTCATTCTTTTATGAAATAGGGAGGTCTATTTGCTTCTGCCGTCCATCCTCCCTCCACCTATTAAAATGTATACCGTGCCTACTGCATCAGATATTCCTGTTTATTATTAAATTTAATGATTAAGTGCATGCAGGGCAATCATTTCAGCCAACATGCAGCCCTTATTAGGAGTGAATATTGATTCTATGAAATTAGGTAGCGATGTGTATATTCAATTAGTGTTTGACGTTATGCTGATATTATTAAATCTCTCTCTCTCTCTCTCTCTCTCTCTCTCTCTCTCTCTGCGATCGAGCGCGAGCGCACGAGTGTGTGTGTGTGTGTGCGTGTGTGTGTGTGTGTGTGTGTGTTAAAATCTTTTTTCATATTAATTTTCATTACACCCGTGTTCCATCACCCTCCTTCACCACCACTACAGTGACCCTTCCCACAAACTGGACAGCAGAACACAGTCACATCTCCCACCTTACCATAAACAACACTCCCCTACCACACACACACACACACACACACACACACACACACACACACACAAAATCCTAGGTGTAACATACATCAGTGTCATTTAAACACCACATCACAAATATTAAAAATAAAATAACACCAAGACTCAATGCTTTGAGGTCACTTGCCCACACAACATTCGGACACAACAAAGAAACCACCACCACAGTATACAAACAATACATACGTTCAGTGAGTTAACTTTTACTTGGTCGTGGTGTAGTGGTATGCTGCCTGGCTCTCACCTGAGAGTCCCGGGTTCGATTCCCAGCATATTGGTAATTTATCAGATGATTTTTCCTGTGTACAGTACAGGTTTCTCTCTTCATTCTCTTCGTTGAGTGATGAATTATGCAAGCCCTGCCTGGGCTTCTATCCTCACCAAAACACACTACAATGCTCTACAGACCATACAGAACAAGGCCCTAAAAATAACCACATGCTGCACAGCTACTACACCCACATACCACCTACATCAAGAAACCAAAGTCCTCAAAGTCAAGGATCACCTAAACGTGAGAGGCACTCAGTTTCTTGCTGCAGCCTCCACAAACCCACAACATCCACTATATTACATGGCAGCACATCCACCCACACCAAGGAACATCAAAACAACACCCAGCACACGATACCATACACAAATACTGTCATCTCTCCCCCTCGCCCACCTCAGACCAGCTTCCAGAAGCATATCCACACTCAGATCACTCGCCGCTCCATTCAGTCACTTAAAGACAAAATACAGCTGCATGCACGGCCTCCTGACATCCACCCTTCTGAATCCTATCTCTCTCGTGAGGACAGGGTCCACCTGGCCAGGCTGAGATGTGGGCACCATCCAGCCCTCTTAAGCTACCAGAAGAGGCTGGATGACTACGTCACTGATGCCTGTCCACGATGCGACACAGCACCCCATACTATTAAGCACAATATGGAAGATTGCATTGCACACAATCACCTACGCCAACAACACAACATACACTCTTTGAGAGCTCTGTGGGAAAGCCCGGTCTCGGCCATGGCCTTCCTAAGGGACTCGGGGCTGTTCGGCCAGACTGCCTAGGGAACAACTACTACTACAACTACTCAAGGAAGATTAACATCATCCCTATAAAATATCTTTAACCAGTTCACTACCACGGGTTTCCTTCTTCACTCGGTTTACCGTGAGTGGATGTCATTGAACAGTGGAGGGACGACTCGTAGTGTGTGGGTTAAAATCAGTTTATTAACCCCTCCGCTGTGACAATGATTTTTTTATTTTGTCTTACACATGGCATTTTATTCAATAAAGGAAAGACCACTTATTGAAAATGTTACACCTGAAGCAACCATATATCCAGCGAAGAATAATGAAATTAAGTATGTATTTAACAAGAACTCTGTAACTGTCCTGTGGACAGTCACTAGGCTCAATCTACTGTTTCTCACAATGACCTTGACTCCATTGGGGAGATTTGGATTGTTTTTTTCTATCAGCAGTGGCCCATACCAGACCGCATAACCTAAGGTTTTCAGATTCCTTCTGCAGCTAGCATTGAAATTACTCCAGTAGACACGACCAACTTATCTCGTTCACAAAATAATTCTGATATGACTCTATCTGATGTGCCATTCCACTGCGCATAAAGGATTTGGATTTTTTTTTTTCTATCAGTTCCGGTTCTCCTGGAATCGTCGCGAGACTCTGAGGCGGGAATAATAATAATACCAGCGAAAACAATAAGCTATATTCTGTAATTATATTCCTGAAATATTTTTGAACAGGTGACGGTCTGATTCCATCTGTTGTGCCTAAGTGTTCTGCTAGGCCTCGGGAACGGGCTATGTAGTTTATGCCCAGAGTCTGGTGTGTGAGAGAGAGAGAGAGAGAGAGAGAGAGAGAGAGAGAGAGAGAGAGAGAGAGAGAGAGAGGATCATCAGCTACATACATAGAGAATGCCTTAGGAATGTTTGAGCACATGCTGGGTTTCTTTCTTTGTTCTTGATGAAAGCCATTTTAATGCCTGCAGTCATCTAGTGAGAAGCCATGTATATACAGTACATTCAAGTTTTCTCTCTCTCTCTCATATATATATATATATATATATATATATATATATATATATATAGATGTATGTATGTATATGTATATGTATATTGTTACGGAACAGAGAGATAATGAACACTTCAAGTGAGAATACTAAAATCACTACTGTCCCGCAAAGTTCCACGTTCAAAACAAAAGAGTTAGGTAAAATTACAAGTTAAAGTTTAATGCTCAAACTAACAACTAAACATTCAGGACTCATAAGGATAATGTAATGGCAAAAAACAGTTTAAATATATGGTTAACTGCAATAGCCTCTATTAACGCGAAATTAGCAAGAGTAAATTTATCTAAGTCAGCCCTGATAAAATGAGATAACCGGATAATGATCAGTTAATGCAAGATATATTATTACAGATACAAAATATTATTAACAATGGCTGACTTCAAAAACTCTATATGAATCACAAAAACCTCACCAGGCCTACGAATTAACACCTTATGCTATACAGTACAAGAAAAAGATGTAATAACACTTATACTCAAATTACACAGCAGCTAGATGGTTGGAGACTTCCTGAGCACTCACAAAAATAATAACAACTGTACAGGGGAGGACAGAGATGTAAACAAAATGAGGAGTAGATCTAAGTGGCAATTAATGCAGAGACTGAGGTCATTATATAGGGGCCGGCAGAGCTTGATACAACTTGTAAGAAGGACGCGCAAATGAAGCCATAGGGGACAAAGAGTTGACACTCCTGTTCTGAACAACAGAAAGAACGACTTACTCTACAATAAGGGAGAAGGGGGGAGTGAAGTAGAACACGGAAGCTTGGCCACTATGGAAGCCACGAGGCGAATCGTGAACAAACATGCAGCATACTGTACGTTAGAATTATACAAAGGATGATGAAATCATAGGCTATGTAACAATATATATATCTTGTCCTGTCTTTCCTTGAAAATTTTCGTGATGTTTGCATGCCTGACAAACTTAGTGTACATACTGTATAGCTTTCTAGTAGTGTAATATCACCAAGAAAACCCTCATAAAAAATAGCCCACCAAGCATTTCAGATGTTCCATATAAAATTCATACAAAAGTGTATTCGGTTTTATATAGGACACTGCAAAAGACTTGCTGACCAGGATGTCAGAGTATAGTATACAATAGTGTAAGGACGGCCCAACAGACTTAATGGTTTACTCCAACACAAAGCATCTAATGATCACATTGATTGGGTAGGATCTAATATACTAGGAAGGTCACAATGCTTCGATGAAAGAAAGTAATTTAATTATTCTTAATTTCTGGCACATATGAGAATAATGTAATCATGAGATTTTCCCATTTTAAATATGAAAAATTAACAATTAATTATAAAGCAGTACCTCCCAGACAGATATTCTTTTTCTAGGCTTGCTATGGTTAGGATGGAAATTTAGTGGAGGTGAGGGGAGTGAGGTGTGGTCATGGTATGTCAAGTCGTCAGACCACCCATTGTCCTTCCCCCCCCCCCCGCCCGTGCACGTGTGTATATACAGTAAGGCCTCCAGCTTCATGTTTCGGTCACTCTGAAGATGTAATATAGGAAAGTATTTACTGTCTCTGTTTTCATTTCCCCTATGGTCATATCGGTATGGTTTAAGTTTCTGCTGTTTTCATTTGTTAAAGAAAATCTGCACATTTTTTTTATTACATTTTCTCAAGGGTAAATGTTTTGTCTGTTCTCAGGTTCGTGCTGTTCTCAAAAACGCACTTTTGCAGCGGCCTAATGATTCTTTCCGAGCCGATTTCTGCTGTGAATGTATCTGGAGCAGGTGTCTCGAAACACCTTCTTTTGAAGATCGTTTTGGGCCTTGAAAATTACCTTATAGCTCAGGAAGAATGAAAAGAAGGCGCGTGACCACCAAAGTGCAGACCCGGAACTAGCAGATATCCAAATAATCCTTCCAGCAATGGCCTCCAACGCAGTTACCGTACGGAGTGATTCGGATGTTCCATCTATCCCGTTTCTTCTGTGATTCTTTTCATATTAATTATTAATAGCATATATCTACGCATAAGAAGTAAAATCAGGGAAGTGCCATACGTTTGCTCGCAAATGCCGCTTTTCATATAATATCATTGTTACCATTATTATCTGCCATTGTGTTGGGCATAAATGACTGTATAAATAATGTTATTCTGTTACTAATTATACTTCATCTTTGCAGGTAAGCCGGGTGCTGTACCACAAAAGTTGTAAGTATAAAGGAGGGCCTTCATATGTGCCTCGGCAATAAATTGGTATCGGGGGCCAAATCGCTCCATAATATGGTTATATTTTCCCTGGGGAATAAGGTACAAGTTTTAACAACATTTTTCAAGTCATTTTTCCAACAGACCTATTATTCTGAAATCTTGCATGTAGGAAGTAGAGGCCAAGAACTACGACGTTTTCCAGTTTTTCTTCTTCACTAATTCTCCATTTTGTCATGTTTATATAGTAGAGGAATGTTGGCGTGTGAGATTTACAGATGGATCTCACTGGTGGTGAAAAGTACTTGAAGAATAGGGAAGGATTTTGAAAGATAGAAATAAGCACAAGTTACAACATAATCCTCACATTACCACACACAAAGAAACAGTAACGAAGCTGCAATGAATTGCTGTTCACTAAGAAAACGGAAGAGAATTAAGAAGACAATAAAATAATATAACTTCCAGTGCGGAAAACTTGTGCCATAAAGTGTGTTTGGTCTGCATTACTGACCTCCGCCTCGGCCATTAGAGCTCACTTAGTTGATTACACTTTATTTTCAGCAACAGACTTTTCTTCTATGTCTTAATTATACCAGTGCGATGGCTTTTTTATTTCATCATCATAATCATCATAATCCTGTTTTTCACTTATACAACACCCGAAAAGTTGAAACAAGACCCGAAAAGTTAAAAAGACAGAAAATCATCACGCAGAGTTCCTGTTGAAATGTGCCACACACCTATTCACTCACTATTCAAGTCTTGGAAATTTTCATCCCCACCTTACAGGCAAGTTATCCAAACAAACATCACAATGCCTGTGAGGAAGCATAATTCCGTTGAGTGTCAGGCTACATTTAGACGGCAACCCTTGTCCTTCGCATTGCCATTCTTACATCGTTAGCCCATTTTTGCCCGTTAATTCTGTTACTTACTCAGTTTCCATACGGTATCTCATGTACTCACACAGTTACATTATCCATCCATCGTCTTTTTGGCCTCCCATGTCCCTCGTGTGCCCGTTGATTTACTCATACAACCCCTTTCACAGCCTTATTCATATCCATATAACTCTTTTCAGTATCCTACTTATATCCATATAACCCTTTTCACCACCTTACTCAGATCAATGAAGCCCATTTCACTACCCTATTAATATCAATATATCCCACTTCACTACACTATTCATATCCATATAACCCTTTTGACAACCCTACGCCTATCCATATAACTCTTTACACTACTCTGATCATATCCATATAACCCTTTTCACTACCCTATTCATATCCATATAACCCTTTACACTACCCTACTTATATCCATATAACCCTTTACACTACCCTACTTATATCCATGTAACGCTTTACACAGCCCTACTTATATCCATGTAACCATTTACATTATCCTACTTATATCCATGTAACCCCTTACACTATCCTACTTATATTCTTGTAACCCTCTACACCACCCTACTGATATCCACGTAACCCTTTTCACAACACTACTCATCCATATAACTCTTTTCACTACCCTGTATCCGCGTCACCCTTTACACTTCCCATCTCGTAACCATTATCTCTGGGACCGTACCAACAATGCATACTTCCTTATACCCTGTAGCCCTTTTGCTACCCTACTCAGATACATTCTCTTAGTAAGTATAGCAAAAAAGTACACTTTCTTTTTGCCTTTTGATTAACAAACTTTCTTACGCCACGCATCCCTCTTTCTTAACTCACGCATCCTGCATACATTCCTCAATTATTCAGAGTTTCCTTCTTGATTTCCTCTAAGGCTTCATCTCCATTCACGCCTTCACTTCGATTACAGATGTTTGATGTTATTCCTGATGTGTCGAGGTGACTTTGTTCAACTCATATGAGACTGAACTGAATATGATAAATATAACCTTTAATGTGTTGGTAAAAGAGGTATTTTCTGAGTGGAATTCATCGTCCGTAGACGAGGAAAATCATATATCTGTGAAGGCTCTTTGAAACGGCATGCAGGCTAACACTGGATGCTCATATGCTCCGTGATGAGAGTAAAGCGTGTCTGGCCTCTCCATCTCCGTAAACTGGACTGTACGCTGAAAACGTCTAAGGCTCATAGCTTTCATAAATAACCGTCAGTGGCTGTTCACCAGCTTTTATATTCTCCTGTTCCTGTTTTGGAATTTTTCCTACTCCATGTGTGAGGAAGAAGAAGATGAAGAAGACACCTATTCTTTCATTTATTTACAATATTTCTTCCTCTCTCAGGTTAATACGTTATCATTTACGTTTGCGCGCGTGCGTGCGTGCGTGTGTGTGTGTGTGTGTGTGTGTGTGTGTGTGTGTGTGTGTGTGTGTGTGTGTGTGTGTGTGTGTGTTTGTTCCTTTTGATTGCTTGCTTTTGGTTTCATTTTTATACGAGCAGCGTTTTTCATCTTTCCTTCCCCAATCCATCTCTGTTTACGTTCTTCACTCACTTCTCACATCAGTCATTCTTATGCTCCACCCTCTTTCTTCCTCTGTTCTGTGTTTGCTCTCATATCCATCCCTGCCACCTCATCATGACCATGAGGGGTCATTTTAAATTATTTCACACACGGTGGTGTATGAAAGACCCCCTCCCCTCACTCGACTCCATCTCCTTCCCCCAGTCCCCAGCTCCTTCCCTTCATCCGTCCCCCTCCCCTTCCCCCACACTCTGGCTCCCTTCCCCTCACCGTAATCTCGAACTGTGTGCTAAAGCTGACCTTCTTGTCTGCTTATCTCTCCCTCCCTCTTGTCCCACCCCCGCTGGGCTGACCTCCACCAGCTTAATGTAGTGAGAGTGTGCGTACCAGGCTTTTCATGCGTCAGCTTTATGTAATGTGAGTGTGTGCATACCTCAAGGTTTTTATGCGTCAGCTCTGGCGTAACGAGATGAAATGTCGAGGATGTCATATGCGTGGGTTGGTAAATGTGGCTGCCATTGTGAGGACAGACATATTTAACTCTTGCATTGCGAGACATCACTTGTACTTTATTTGTATTAACGCTCTACGATTTTATAGAATTTACCGAGATGTACTGACGTGCAGATCGTATGGAAGAATTTCAAGACTACTTGTCAGGCGACCATCATCCACTCATTTGATGTAGTGCTGCCTACTTCCTCCTTCGCCTTTGTCATTCATTTTCTGTGTCCGCCCTCCTCCCTTCCAATTTCTCCCATTATTCTTGTCACCCTTTTTACTCTTCTTTCCATTTCGGATGGTTTTACATTAAATGACGAACCAAATGGTTTCTTGTAAGCCAGGAAACCATTTAGAATATTAGGTGGTAACATTATAACCAACTCATAAATGTTCCCAACGCGTCAACGAGTGGGTTGGCGGAGGTTAATAAACCTATCTGTAAAAAAACTAACTAAGAGTCAGACGGCCACCCCTGACTGAATTATGGCGTCTGGCAATAGGTGGATAGATAGATAGTAAGGGGACGTTATTTTTCTGTATTATTTTTGTTGCCACAGGAAGATTTTATTTACTTTAACGAGATATGGTGACAGGAAAGTGTCTGCCTGGGGTGCTGGGGCTGTGGCCTTGTCAGCATGGTGCACATTTACTGTCCGTGATGATCAGATAATTATGTCGGTTATGGGGAACTTTATCGGTTACCTTCAGGAATGCCAGATAAATTCATCAGTTGATTTAGTTTTTGTCATACATATGAACAGTGTCACTGAAAAAAATCAAGAGGCTCAGTAAGACGTGATCGATTGTTTAGAAATCTGAGTTTATTTAGGAATTTAGTTATTTTGTTCTAAATGCTTACCGTAACTATTTTATCCATAATTATGGTTTCCAGAAGCTTGCAAGCTACTGATATTAAGCTGTTTCACTTATAATATCCAGCTTGTAATTTAATTATTTGTTTTTTCATGCTGGAGCTAATTACATTATAGTTTCCGGCTTGTAATTTATTTATTTATTTATTTTTTAATGCCGGAGTTATAAGTGCTAGCTTCCACACACCAACAAATATGATTCATTCGCGGGAAAACAACGAGACATAGTATGTAAAATTATCCACTAAGAAAGCGGAACTAAAGAGCCTGCTAAGCTCACGAGAATACGGCCGTTGATGCTGAGGCAAGATGAACTGTGAAATATTAACGTGAGAACCCCCGGGTGACCCTGCTGCCTGAATACTCAAGCTGGGGTCGGTGCTCCAGAAAATACACTGCATCTCACGCTTTGCCTGCTGCATATGAGAGAGAGAGAGAGAGAGAGAGAGAGAATTGTGTCTGATTAATCTTGGCGGATCTACACAATATAACTAATTCTCTACTCGTAAGTAACGTTTCTTTTTGCAGGGAGAGCAGGTCATGGAACGATTCAGCATTCTTCCTTCATTATTATTGCCACAACAGCGTTACTAATTTGCGACAATGAATTAATCTTAAAATTATATTTGTCCGAAGGAAGACTGAAACAACAAAGCCTGCACTTTTTCTTTCCTTATCATTTCGTTTTCTTTACCGTACGTTTTTGAATCGGAGCATTGATTTTATATTCGTTCCTTGAAGCCCAGCGGTTCTACAGTACGTGCCACATACCCCAAAACAAGGCCAACAGACTAGGCCTTGCCTTAACATGCTACCACATGGGCACTAATGCCCACTATGGTTGCTGATTGCATACTAGGGCTGCAACAACAGTCATAAATTTCGACATAGAATTGATCGTAAGCTGCTTTGCTGGACGAATGAGAGACGTGGAAGTATTGTTCACTTTCCTTTCCTTTGTCCATCATACAACAACACTCTTTATGTATCGGAAGTTTGAATTTGCTGGAAAATCAGGAGACGCGGGCTCAATTTAGATTCTCCTTCAAAAAATCCTGTTACTTTGTATATTTCTTTATTTATATATGTATATATTGAGAGGGGAAAAGAAACATTGAAAGATATACTGTACAGTATACTGTATACTCCTTTTGCCCTCCCTGCAGTAACAACTTTTAGTTATTTCAAGGAATTGATTTCCTTGTGTCCTGCAAGAAAAACGAAAAATAATGAACGACTCTGCACTTATTAAAGACAGGGAATTGACTGAGGGCTTTTTCTGCAGGACGCACGAGACATGAATAGTTTATCTATTCGTCTTTCATTGTCCTTCCTGAAGCAACTTAGAAAGTTGCTTGAGGGAAATGATGGCAAGTGTATTTGTGACTCTAAGCCGCTGGTCCCATTATTAATGTAAACACACTTACCCGTACCTTGACCTGCCTTGCCTTACTCTGTCTCTTGAGCGTACCTTGACCTGCCTCGCCTCACTCTCTCTCTTTCCTGTACCTTCTTGACTCTCCCTTCTTGTTGTCTCCCTTCCTGCGGCCCGTCCCTAATGTCTCTTCTTACTTCTGCCTTCTTGCTGTTTGTCCCATCATGCTGTCTCCCTTCCTGCTCTCTGTCCCTACTGTCTCATCTTACTTCTACCGTCGTGCTGTCTGTCACTCCCGTCTATCTCTTCTTAATGTCTATCCTTACGTATTTCATTTTCTGTCAGTCCCTACTTTTCATTCTTACTGTACCTCTACACTTTGCTGTCTGTCCCTTCCAGCTGCCGGTTCCTACTGTTTGGCCCATCCTGTTTTCCGTCCCTATCTGCTGACTTTCCTTGTCTCATTTCCTCTTCCAACCTCCTTAGAGTCTCCTTCTTTCCTCTTCCTTATCTTCTCCTCCCTCTTCCCCTCACTTCCCCAGCACTCCCCAACTTCTCACACAGTTGCCAACTTTTTTGCTTTTCTTTCCTCATTGCCTCTCTCTCGTTCTCCTCTTTCTCATTTTCATCTCTTCACGCATTCTTCTCTTCCTCATTCATTTCCACATTGTTCTCCACTTCCTAAATCTTTTCTTTCTTCAGTTTTCCGTTTTCCTTTTGCATTCCTTTTTTCTTCTACCTCATTCCTCTTTTTTTTTTTATCATTTTATTTCACCTATAATTTGTTCTCTCTTCCCCCTTGTTCTCCTCCTGTCTTCTTGTATTCCCAGTTTTTCTTTTCTTCCCCGTTCTTCTCCTCTGCATTCTCATTCACTTTCTTCTTTTTTCACTTTCTTCACCTTCTGTATCCCACAAACCTTTCTCATTTTTGCCTGCTTTGCAAGACGCCTGTCATATGAGAACAACGTCAGTTTATCTTATTGGAAACAAAAAAAAAAATTAAATAAACTTTCGATGCACTAACAATTAATATCACAGCCACAGTTTCACAGGGTATACTTGCATGGCCCCTCCCGACTCCTCACCACATTTCCAATTTATTCCACCCAGTTCTTTGTCTCTCACGCCTGTTTCTTTACCCCTTGACATTTTCAGTCCTGGAGGATATTTTGAAATAATTATAGAGCATCAGATCACTTATACTACAACACTCATATGCACATGGAATTGAGTAAGGGATGAAGGTGGAAGAGTGGATGGAGAACAATGTGGGTGGGAGATGTAGATGGGAGATTGAATCAGACATCAATTTTGTTGAGAGAATGAAGGATGTAACTGAGATTTAAAAAGAAAATGTGTTCGTTATGGAAGAGTGAGTGAGGGATGTAGAAAAATGAGTGGGAAGAAAAGAATGGTTGGAGTGATAAGTGGAAAAGCAGGTGAAAAAAGACGGTGGGTGGGAGGGTCAGCGATGTAAGTGACATGGTCTAGTGAGTTCTCTCAATAAACTCACTAGACCTTGGTAAGTGAGGGAGAGAGGGTTGGAGATAAAGTGGGTAAGACGATCAGGGATTTACTAGGTAAGGTAATGGATGGGAGGGTTAGGGATGAAAGTGAGGCGGTTAGTGGGAGAAAAAAGTGAGAAAATGGACAGAGGAAAAAATGTGTTGCAGAGTAAAGGAAGTTGGTGGGAGGGAGGGTAGGAGAGCAAGTGGGTGGGAAGTGGGAGAAGAATGTCGATGGGTCTGAGTGAGAGAGAGAAACGAGAGAAGAGATGGAAAGGCTACAGTATACTCGTACTTAGGGAACAGGCATAATGTAAGGGTAAGTGGGAGAAAACGATGGGTGCTACAGTGAATGTAAGTAGGTGAGGAGGAGGATGACTGCCGACAAGTGGACGCAAACATTTTGTAGGCGGCATTGGTGACTGGTGAAGGAGGGTTGGGAGGACAGGTGCCAGCACAAACAGGGGTTGAGGAGGGGAAGAAAGGAAACAGTGAGTTTGATAAGGGAGGAGGAGAGAGCGAGCAACGAAATTCGGAAGGGTGGGAGAGAGAGAGAGAGAGAGAGAGAGAGAGAGAGAGAGAGAGAGAGAGAGAGAGAGAGACAGAGAGAGAGAGAGAGAGAGAGAGAGAGAGAGAGAGACAGACAGACAGACAGAGCAAAGGAGAGGGAGTAGGTAGGGTGAGGGTGGTAGAGCATGGAAGGGAGGACGAGTGGAGTAAGGGAGAGGGAAGCAAGGGGAAAGAGGTAGGTGGAGAGGGGAGAAGAATGAAATGGGAGGGAGTGGAGAAGAGGATAGGGATTAGGCAAGGTAGGAATTGGGGTTAGGCATGATGATGATGATGTGTAAGTACAGGAATTGTGTAAATATATAGCTCACCTCATCCTTTGAGAGGGAATTGTGGGGATGTTGTTAATGATGATGACAATAGATGTCATCGTACTTAACACACATACAGAGAGAGAGAGAGAGAGAGAGAGAGAGAGAGAGCTGCCTGCCGGTCGAAATGGTGGGTAAAAAAGGAACTGAGGGTGTCACGAATCAAATTCGCGACATTTTCCTTTTGTGAGAAACCACGAACTATTAGTGGAAAACTCACTGTGTATCGCTCAGTTAACTGTTTCTCTCTCCATTTCGGTGGTATACTTTTTAAAAAATTCGTCACTGTTTCAAAAGTGACCGATCTAATGCACGTCATTAAGTGCTCTACTGAGCGATATTATTGTTTCTTTATTGTTCGCCCCTGCCTGCCTCGACCGTTAAAAAAAATGCGGCCATAGCGCTCTCTTTCTTTCCCACGAGTTAGGCAGTCAAGTGTCTGTCGTGACGGAGTGAGGTTCTGTGCTCCAGCAGTGCGAGTAGTGAGAGGTCAGGTAGCACCCAGACCCCACTAGACTACAGTTCTCCAGGCTCCCACCCTTCGTTGGTGATACACCACATTCATTGACCAGTATTTTCTTTTAGTTTTCCTAGACTTAAGAGTTTAGTTAAGTGTGCTGTTTTCTCACATGCTGGCCGGTTGCGCCGCATGTTGTTTTTTTTCTAGGCGTAAGAATTTAGCTTTTGAGTGAGTGAGTGAGTACGATCTCTTTTTTTGAATTCATTTGAAATGTAACGTTAAATTTATTTTTGTAATCAATAAATTTAACAGTTCTTTTTCTTGAGCTTAATGTAATGTAAACTCTTGTTTCATTTCTCCACAATTAAGCTTATTTCCCTTATAGCTCCTAGCTTGCATAAACGTTTGCCATTCATAACTGGTACTTAGGCCAGTCTTGTTGTATTAAGCTTAAAATCCGTTGTGCCTCCTAGGAGTTACGCATCAGCAAGAACCTGATATTATTAATAGTATTAGTTATTTATTGTCAGGGGTGAAGTAACTTTCTCCAGAGGCTAACAGTACTAATAAACAGCAATTGAGTAATTAGTCTCTGCTGCGTACTGTTGAGAAAGTTTATAAATTCTCGTTCTTAGAGAATCGTGCGAAGCAAGCCAGCATAAATTAATCATTGCTTGATTTAGCAAGACAATTCATCGTCCCTGCTCTTCAGTATTATTGAACATTTATCACTTAAATAATTTTGTATTTATTTAAAAAACCCCGTGACAATTGGCGACCTCATTCCAGGATATTAACTCCTAGCTCTAAAGCTATTCACGAGATAATACTCACTCGTTCATATTTAAGTATTTATCATTAAAGTTTATAGGCACAAGCTTACTGGTGTTTACCATTAGTTTAACAAGTGAATTTTTGCTTTATCTTTGCCAGTTAACTAGATAAGACTGGTCACCACTAGCTTGTGTCTGTATTCTTTACTTGTGTTTATTAGTATTCGTTTGCGAAGCAGCAGTCAGTACTCAGTTTCGGCTTGCTCAGTAAATTATCGACATGGCTACCACCATATTTTTACAGGAAGCCAAAGAAATGGGTCTTACGGACCCAACCGAAATTAAAGAGTACATACTCTCACGCCATAATCAGGAGCAGCAGTGCGAGAACGATGCTTGTGAAGAGCGTAAGATACAGCGCGAACACGAGCGAGAACAGCGTGAACACGAACAAAAACAACGCGAACTCGAGTTAGAACATGAGCGAGAACAGCGTGAGGAACGAGAGAGAGAACGTCAATACAAGTTACAACAACGTGAATATGAACGTGCCGAACGTGAGGCACAAGAAAAACATGAGCTTGAGGTTTTGAAGCTCAAGCGAGATTCCTTGGCTTCAGGCACATCTGCTGCAGCCAACCCAAGCTCCACTAGCGCTCTTCCTACACATGTCCTGGCGACCCCACGCATCAAGCTTCCTTCATACAAGGAAGGCGAGCAAATCGAGCCATATATAGCTCGTTTTGAGGACATGGCAGACATGTATCAACTGGATGAGGCAGCTAAGTGGCTCCAATTTCTAAGTTTATTTGTGGGCCCTGCCCTCGATATTCTCCACAGAATTCGTGGAGACAATCTCACATATGAGATGATGAAAGCTGCACTCATTAAGGCGTATGGTCTCACAGTAGACGACGCCAAAGTTCAATTCATGCGAGCTCGTCTCCAAGACAAGGAGACAGCTGTTCAGTTCCTCAATCGTCTCACTGCTTACTTAAATGAGTTGATGGAGAAAGATGAAACTCCTTCCACACGTGAGGGGATAATTGACCTTATGCTGCATACACAGCTAGAGAGGTCGTGGCCTGCTGAGCTCATAGCACAGCTTAAGATCTGCCAAGTGAAAGATGCCAGCCAAATGGCAGAAAAGGCTGACGCGTACTTCACTGCATACGTGTATCAAACTCGTAAGCAAAACACCTGGAACAGCAGAAAAGATACTGCTAAGTCTGGGAAGCCGTCTCAGACTGAATCCCAGCACCAAGGCCGTTCTCAGAATAATGGCCAAGGTCCAAGCAAACAGCAGAAGAACTAGGGACAAAATACACAGCAGCCTGCTTGGAAGCAGTACAATAAGCACCCCAACCAGCAGCAGTTCCCCAAGCAGCAGCAGCAATACAAGGACAAGCCACGTAACCGTCAGTCAGGTCAATCAGTGTATCGGAGGCAGGAGGCAAACGCAGCCTTCATTCCACAAGCACACGGTGGTGCCATCTCTATCAGTACAGGTACTTCCCAACAGTTCATGAGTCCCCCTCCGACCATGAACTTTCCTCCACAGGTGGTCAATGCTCCACCTCCTCAGATGGTGCGTACGACTCCTCAGACACCTAGTTCCCAGGGTGCCACGTTTGCTGCATCGTTTGTTCCGCAGTCTCATGAATGACTGGCTGCTACTTCCTCAGACCCTTCCTCTAGCAACACTGCCTTTCTTGTTCAGCCAGGGTTTGTGGGAGGTGTTTCTGTAAATGTTCTGAGGGATAATGGTTCCTCAGGTTGTTCTGTTAAGCAGAGTTTAGTTCGGCCTGATGAGTATACAGGTCGACAGATCCAAGTTAGACTTATTGATGGATCAGTGAGATTGTTCCCTGAGGCACGTATCCAGGTGGCGTCTCCATTTTTCACTGGCCAGACAGCTGCAGTTGTCATGCCAGAATCTTTATTTGACCTCACTATAGGCAACATATCTGGCGTCAAAAATAGTTGTGCCGTATATGTTGCTACTCAGACTTCGGCTGCTGCGGTAACACGAGCCATGGCCAAGGCTCCAAATTGCGTCATTCCATTGACCGTCGCAATGCCACAAGATCTGATTCGTAGTCAAGATGTTGTCCAAGAGGAACAGACTGACTCTACACTTGCGTCAGTGCGTAAGAAGCTGGAGGGTAAAGTGATTAAGTATTCACGGGGAGGACTAGCCAGGTTCCTTCGTAAGCGAGGACAGCTGTACCGTGAGTCACAGACACCCCGGGGTGAGGTTCGACTGCAGTTTGTCGTTCCTGCAAAGTATCGCCAAGCAGTGTTTGAATTAGGTCATTGTTCAGCGATGGGAGGTCACATGGGCCAAAAGAAGACCTCTGACTGCATCCATGCTGACTTTTTCTGGCCAGGAATGGGACGGAAAATAACGAGGCTCGTACGTTCCTGTGATGTGTGTCAGCGTACCACTGACCGGGGACGTGTCCGTCCTGCGCCATTGAAACCAGTGCCCATAATCTCTGAACTGTTCGAGAGAGTAGCATTTGACATAGTTGGGCCAATCTCCCCTAGGGCTAGTGATGGATCAAAGTATATCCTCACTATTGTTGATTTCAGCACACGGTGGCCTGAAGCCGTGGCCCTTAGGAATATAGAGGCCGTCACTGTTGCTGAGGCATTAATTGAAGTGTTCTGTCGTGTAGGTATCCTTAAGGAGGTCTTAAGCGACCGGGGTTCGCAGTTCACTTCAGCAATGATGAACGAAGTGTTCAGGTTGCTGTCCATCCGAGGCTTACGGACTACGCCGTATCATCCCATGTGTAACGGGTTGTGTGAGAGGTTCAATGGGACTCTCAAGAAGATGTTGAGGTGCATGGCCGCCGAACAGCCAAAGGAATGGCCGCGGTTCATTGCTCCTCTTCTGTTTGCTTATCGAGAAGCCCCACAGCATTCATTGAAATTCTCACCCTTTGAACTTGTGTATGGAAGGTCGGTCCGTGGACCACTTCAAGTCCTTCGCGAGTTGTGGGACAATGAAGAACCTGACCCTGAAGTCAAGACCACCTACACCTACGTCCTTGATTTGGCTGACCACCTTCAGTCGACGTGCGAGCTAGCTAAGGAAGAATTGATCAAGGCGCGTGAAGTTCAAAAGGTTTATTACGATAAGAAGGCAAAGCTTCGGAAGTTTAGTCCAGGTGATAAGTGCCTGGTGTTACTCCCCACTGCCCAGAACAAGCTGTTGGCGCAGTGGAAGGGTCCAATTGATGTAGTAGAGCGCATTTCAGACCTCAACTACATAATTCAGATGGGGAATCTTCGTAAAAGGTTCCACATGAACATGTTGAAGGCTTATCATGAGTCAGACCCCGAGGAGGCTGGCCTACGAGTTGCTGATGATAGTGACCAGCCACTGGAAGAAACCGGGGCAGCCGAGTCAGACCCCGAGGAGGCTGGCCTACGAGTTGCTGATGATAGTGACCAGCCACTGGAAGAAACCGGGGCAGCCGCGGTGATCCCAGCTGATGACCATGATGACGAGCCCTTAACTGCTCAGTCCCGTCAGGAAGAGACTCTCCGAGATGTTTTACTTAACCCTGACTTAGCAGTAGGAGGCCAAAATGCCTTAAGGTCACTGCACTGTCAGTATGCTGATGTCTTCTCTGACCAACCTAGACTTGCAAAGGTTGCGTGTCATAAAATTGAGTTGACCAGCAATGCTCCCATAAAGGTTAAGCCATATCCGATTCCCATGCGACTACAGGATGCAGTAGACAAGGAAATTGCCGACATGGAGACTGCAGGCATTATCGAAAAGTCCTCATCTCCTTACTGTAGTCCGATGGTAGTAGTTCGCAAGAAAGATGGTGGAGTCAGGATTTGTGGCGACTATAGAAGGCTCAATGCAATCACCAAAGTGGATGCTGAGCCAATGGGTGACCATATTGCCATCTTCTCCAAGCTGGCAGGGTCACGATATTTCATGAAGCTCGATCTAGCGAAGGGATTCTTCCAGATTCCCCTTCCTCCTGAAAGTCGTCAGTTCACTGCCTTTGCTACTCCTAGGGGGTTGTACCAGTATAAAGTCCTACCGTTTGGACTTACCAATTCCCCAGGAGTATTTAATCGTGCTATGAGACAAGTGCTCCATGGTATCGTAGGAGTAGAAATGTTCGTTGATGATGTTCTCATTCATTCTGCCACGTTGGAGGAGCACCTCAGACTCTTGGAAATTGTCTTCAGTAGACTCCAGAGTTTCAGCATGACTGTGAAGCCTAGCAAATGTAAGATTGCTCACAGAGGTGGAGTTCCTTGGACATATTGTTGGCAACAATCACTGCAGGTGTCAGGGTGACAAGATCAGGAAGGTTAGAGAAGCCCCGAGACCCGTGACCAAGAAACAGGTTAGGGCATTCCTTGGCCTAGTGAGATATTATAGTAGTTTTATCCCCAACTTTGCTCTCATTGCCCAACCGTTGTACGAGGTGCTACGGAAATATGCTCCAAACACCATTGAATGGGGAGAAGCACAAGAGAGATCTTTTATCGTTCTTAAGAACATGTTGTGCAAGGAGCCTATCTTGCAGTTGCTTGATTCCAACAAACCTTTCATACTGCGCACTGATGCTTCACAAGATGGAGTAGGTGCCGTATTGATGCAGGAATCGGAAGGTGGAATCTTCCCAGTGGCATACCACAGCCGTAGGCTAAAACCCGCGAGAGGAATTACCGTACTGTTGAGAAGGAACTCTTGGCTGTGGTTGATGGTGTTAAAAAATATTATTATTATTTATTTGGGGCACCATTCACTCTGGAAACTGATCATATACCACTCACTAGTCTTAGCTCGACCAAGACGGCTAATGCAAGGTTGACATGCTGGACACTGTATTTACAGCAGTTTAACCTTGTTGTGAGATACATCATGGGAAGTGATAACGTAGGTGCAGACCTGATGTCTCGCCTGCTAACTGCTGACTAACACGGGCAATTGTTGCATGCTGGGTTCCGTGATAGGCATCCTCAGAGATTTGAGTAATCCAAGGACCAGCCTGGTTCCCAGTCAAAAGTGTAGACCTGATGTCTCACTTGTTGGCCCCACAGGACACAGTATGTCCAGGGCCTGTACATACTTATATACCACAAGCTAAGGTGCTGTTCCCTCACATGCTGGCCGGCTGTGCCGCATGTCGAGCGAGGTGGATGCCAGGTTAGAGTTCCCCCTAAACTGGGTGATGGGATGTTGTTAAGGTGCTATTCCCTCACATGCTGGCCGGCTGTGCCACATGTCGAGCGAGGTGGACGCCAGGTTAGAGTTCCCCCTAAACTGGGTGATGGGATGTTGTTAAGGTGCTGTACCCTCACATGCTGGCCGGCTGCGCCGCATGTTGAGCGAGGTGCATGCCAGGTTAGAGCTTCCCCACTAAGAACCCTTACGACTACGTTTCCTGGTTAATAATCTACCTAATAAATTAATGGCGACCTCGAATGTACGAAGCTGAGGCTGTCACTTGTATTTTTTAGCTAGAGCATACCTTTCGTAGCATGTACTGACTGCTAGGCACAGAGAGTAATTGTAACGTAATAAGAATTTTTGTCTCACTGACACTTTTGATGCTCCACCTTAATTGATTTTGCAGGTACAGCAATGGGTGTAACAGTTTTGCTGTGCAGGCCAGCTGATCGTCTGCCGCACGCTGCCGCCTCTTCTCCTCTGCCTTCGTCGTCGCCATATTATTAATATTACTGTGTCATTTTACACGTAGGTACAATTACACTACAACTGTCACACCTACACCGTGTATTACATACACCACGCTACACAACAATTAGTTGTCAGTGTAAATGTAGCGAACTTTCGCTCAGTTTGACCTGAGTACAGGATTTTCACCGTCGTCACAGAGTTTTTTCCCTCAAGCTTGCCTCTATTAACGTAAATACGAGGTTTTTACGCTCATTGGCGATAGTGATTTTCTCCTGTAGCAGGATAGCACACACACCACAGTGTGAATCTTGTGTGACTGAGTTAGGATGTGTACATATATATATATATATATATATTCACAAATTTTTTCCCATAAGGAAAAAATTCATTTTGTAGGGGCGTAATGTCACGAATCAAATTCACGACATTTTCCTTTTGTGAGAAACCACGAACTATTAGTGGAAAACTCACTGTGTATCGCTCAGTTAACTGTTTCTCTCTCCATTTCGGTGGTATACTTTTTAAAAAATTCGTCACTGTTTCAAAAGTGACCGATCTAATGCACGTCATTAAGTGCTCTACTGAGCGATATTATTGTTTCTTTATTGTTCGCCCCTGCCTGCCTCGACCGTTAAAAAAAATGCGGCCATAGCGCTCCCTTTCTTTCCCACGAGTTAGGCAGTCAAGTGTCTGTCGTGACGGAGTGAGGTTCTGTGCTCCAGCAGTGAGAGTAGTGAGAGGTCAGCTAGCACCCAGACTCCATTAGACTACAGTTCTCCAGGCTCCCACCCTTCATTGGTGATACACCACATTCATTGACCAGTATTTTCTTTTCATTTTCCTAGACTTAAGAGTTTAGTTAAGTGTGCTGTTTTCTCACATGCTGGCCGGTTGCGCCGCATGTTGTTTTTTTTTCTAGGCGTAAGAATTTAGCTTTTGAGTGAGTGAGTGAGTACGATCTCTTTTTTTGAATTCATTTGAAATGTAACGTTAAATTTATTTTTGTAATCAATAAATTTAACGGTTCTTTTTCTTGAGCTTAATGTAATGTAAACTCTTGTTTCATTTCTCCACAATTAAGCTTATTTCCCTTATAGCTCCTAGCTTGCATAAACGTTTGCCATTCATAACTGGTACTTAGGCCAGGCTTGTTGTATTAAGCTTAAAATCCGTTGTGCCTCCTAGGAGTTACGCATCAGCAAGAACCTGATATTATTAATAGTATTAGTTATTTATTGTCAGGGGTGAAGTAACTTTCTCCAGAGGCTAACAGTACTAATAAACAGCAATTGAGTAATTAGTCTCTGCTGCGTACTGTTGAGAAAGTTTATAAATTCTCGTTCTTAGAGAATCGTGCGAAGCAAGCCAGCGTAAATTAATCATTGCTTGATTTAGCAAGACAATTCATTGTCCCTGCTCTTCAATATTATTGAACATTTATCATTTAAATAATTCTGTATTTATTTTAAAAAAACCGTGACAGAGGGATAGCTTCTGCTTGGTAGTGTTGGGGCAGCTTTACTGCAGGGACGGACTGATGCATATCCTTATTATTTTGAGAGACGCAGCCTGGCCTGGGACTGTATATGTGATCCCAGAATAGACTGGTTTCCTGTCCTGATGAAATGTTGGTCTGGTTCGACATTATGCTGAATTGCACTGTAAACGTTTTCATGTTTTGCTGAAGCCGGGCGTACATATTGCCAACTGTGTGTGTGTGTGTGTGTGTGTGTGTGTGTGTGTGTGTGTGTGTGTACGTGTGTTTGTGTGTGTGTGTGTGTGCGTGTGTGTGTGTGTGTGTGTGTGCGCGCTCCATTCACTCATGCTAGAAGTACAGTGTTCGTGATTTAATAACATTAGACCTGCAAGTCAGACCCTGCAAAATTTACACTTCGCTACACTTTCAAACTCTCTCAGCTGCAGAAGTGTGTGTGCAAGAATCAAGGTTTGAAAGTAATGTAGGAAAGTTATACACTGTAAAGGAATGGTATTGTGAACACGTACCGTATTTGTTGTGACTGATGCTTATGACTGTACTGTACATGTAACTGATTACCATTTGGTGGTAGTGGAAGAATGAAGAAAAAGTAATCGTACTGAAGGGTTGAGCATAAGGTGGTAAGGTGGAAGTGTTATGTGTAGGGATTACTAAAACATTTAATTGTTTAGAATGAATAACGTGGACTCATGAAATTTGTTAAAGGAAGTGAGAATGCTGCTGCAAACGAAGGAAATCAAGGGCAAGGAAAGCAATATGTGGGCATATGTCTGCAACATGGTGGACAGAGAGAGAGAGAGAGAGAGAGAGAGAGTATGGAAGCCGAGTAATATCGTCTGATGGTATCAAGGAAAATGCAGTAGCGGTCATAGTACTGAAGGGGTTAAAGAAAATTGTTCCCTCCACCGCAAGGGTGTCTTACCTAACCAGGATAAAATCGTCCGGTGATAAGAACAGACTAATTTGACATCCTGGTGGTGGCGGGGTTAGCTTTAGCGTGTGTGTGCGTTGCGTAAGCGAAGCATCTTATCAGTCTATATACCATTCTATGCGGAAATTGGCAAAGGATTAACAACAGTTTTATATGCTAAACTGATTTTATGTTGCTTAATAAGGTAGCGGAAGGGTGGACTAACGAAAGTGAGAAGTGAGAACAAACTAGGTGAATGAATAATGAGGAAAGTTGAGAAGTGTCTGTTATTAAAGTTTACTCAATATAAACTCCATGTATTCAAGCGTTTCATCATTATCGCCACACATACTAACGCAAAATTAGACGCAGCGAAAGATTAACCCTTAGAGTGCTGCTGGAACTTTAGTAATATTGCTTTGGCCAACTACAGATGATTTCATTCAGTTAAGAAAGGTTGAAAGTTTTCTCAGTTAGCCAACTAAATGATGTTGGAAATCTGATTAATATTACTTTGGCTTACCAGACGACTTTATTCTGCCAAGGAAAACACTTATCTCTGAAGGAGTTAAAATCGATTTGGAATAATCATTGCTGCTGAGGGCTTGAATTTGTTCCAGAACCTCCAGATAGTCATAGTCTGCTAAGGAAAATCTGTAGCACATAGAGGGTTAGAACGAGTAGCTATGTTCTTTCTGTACGTAAGTCTACTTTCTGCCGCAGATCCGTCAGCCTTCATTAACGGTAAAAGAACTGCAGTCGAATTGGCGCGTTATTTTCCTGTGTGATGAGATTTATAGCAGTTAGTCTGGTCATCAGATCAGGCCACTTCCGGTCTATTCAGGTCCTTTTCATCCATCTATATTCAGTCTGGTAAACTCAGGTCGTTTCACAGCCATTCAGTACTATACTCGGTTTCCCAGAGTCTGACACACTGATTTTGCCAGCCGAAGACAGGTGGATTTGGTAACACTGCGCGATGCACTCGGGCTGTGATTGGTCGATTTTCGTTCTTTGAACGTGCTCCAAATTGACTTTGTATTCCAACCAAAGCCCTCATTAATTTGTTAGATACCGGAAAATATAGATACAAATTAAAACAATGATATATATAATGATAAATAAGTGCCTTTTAAATTACTAGAGATAAACCTGAACGACAGTGATAACAACTAAGTAAAGTCGCGACTGGATGCATACGAACACAGTTAGTACCTGTGGCGGGAATTCAGACGTTCATAGCATGGTGGTTCCGAGGTCCTGTGAAGGCTCTAATGTTTTTCCCACCACTACTACACAGTGTTACAGTTTACAGTCTACACGATGCCCTTCATTACCTCATCTGCTAATATACAACCTTACCATAGATACACTTAGGATATCTTCTAATAATAATGATTTGTGTGAGCACACACACACACACACACACACACACTGGTGTCAATACATTCTATTCTCAATATATATAGTGTACATACATATTTTCATTACCTTCATAGGTAACAGTAGCTTTCAAAATATGCATTTGTTTGTATTCCCAGTCAGATTCAGTAAAATTATTTCTTACATGAATAAGTTTGGTGTTTGATTTTCCCTAACATATTCGTATCATAAGAGACATATATACAGTACATACAGACAGACGGACACACTATCCCTGGTCACCATGCACCCTCTCATTAAGCATGTATCTCTGTCCCCTCGACAGAGAGCCGGAAAAGTAATGGATTAAATCATTAAAGAATGAACCGATTTTTTGTTAATAGTGGAAGAAAGTAAGATAAAAGCAAAACCCTTGAGAAAATAATAGTTGAACTCTGCTGCTATAATACTGTAAAACCGCGTGCTGTGTGAACGAAATCAAACATAATGAATTTAAACAAATAAATCAGTCGCTGACTGTTTTCCGTGTGCATCCAGTCGCGACTTTACTTTGTTTTTGTTATCATTGTCGTTCAGGTTTATCTCTAGGAATTTAAAAGGCGCATATTTATCATTAAATATATCGTTGTTTTAATTTGTATCTGTATTTTCCGGTATCTAACAAATTAATGAGGGTCTTGGCTGGAATACAAAGTCAATTTGGAGCACGTTCAAACACAAAGGAAATTGACCAATCACAGCCCAAGTGCATCGCGCAGTTTTACCAAGTCTACCTGTCCTCGGCTGGCAAAATCTGCGTCAGACTCCGTGAAACCTAGTAAAGATGGATCCGTTCAGGCAGAAGTTTCCCTCGCCAACGTGTGTGATGTCAGTGATATCATGCATTTGATCTCACCATTGTTGCCACACGCTCACTCC
Source organism: Coenobita brevimanus (assembly GCF_032717465.1). Taxonomy (NCBI): domain Eukaryota; kingdom Metazoa; phylum Arthropoda; class Malacostraca; order Decapoda; family Coenobitidae; genus Coenobita; species Coenobita brevimanus. The sequence goes on along the minus strand of NC_137024.1, from coordinate 13,757,262 downwards.
CTCGTCTACACTTCCTCGCTGCCCCCTTCTCCCTTCGCAACCACCTGTAGAGGCAGTAAGAGCTGGTAACCCCGGCTATTTTCATGATATACTGGACGGCGCCCTAACCATGACCCCATCCAACCTCCATCACACTCTCCCACCGCTGCTGGACCATCACACATTTTTCCTTTTATTTTTAACCCAACCACACTATGACACGTCTGCACTAAGATGAATACAATCGTCATGCCATGGCACAAAACAAAAGTCGTCATGGAGTCACTGACTTGTGTGTTTAATCCCTTACGTTTTATTAAGATAATTGAATTCAGCCTACAGGGAAGACACCGTGGCAGAACTGAAAATTGTCTCTACTGTATTAAAATGATCAGATATTAAGACCTTACCATACTGTGTTTCCGGGTCAGTTGCAGAGTGTTATATTCAATCCAGAGAAAACCCATTTTTCTTATATTTCCTTCCTACTCGCTTCTTTTCCACTCTTCCAGTCCTGCTCCATTTCTTTTTCTTCTTCCTCCTTTAAGTTTATATTACTCCTTTATTTGTTATCCTACCCTTTTTCCTCTTCCATTTTCCTATGCTTCACTTTATTCACTTGTATTTATTTCCCAGTCCTCCTCCTCATCATCATCATCCAACCCAGGCAAGTTGGTTCTGATATATGAGACTGACCAGCCTCACTCATTCCTGAGTGGCATTACGTGAGCAATAAACCCCAACCACCCCTTGGATATAAATCTGCACAGGCTCAATCTGGCTGGAGCACCTTAGTTACCCACTAAACCACCAGGCGCCATAGTTTGGTTTTACCACCCAGGGTAGTAAATCGTTTCCTGGTGTACAGGAAACCATTTGGCTTGTCACTCAGTGTAGAGTCACCTATATACAAAAGAAAGAGGAAAGAATGAAGGAAAGACAGTAGGGGAAGAAAGGAAAGAAAGGCAAAAGAGGAAGGAAGGAAAGAAGAGAGGAAAGGGCAGTCACCCGAGAGCAGCACTACATCGAGTGAGTGCTTTTCCTCTAGTATTTTTCGCTTCCATCCCCTTTTCTCCCTCCCTCGCCTTTTTTTCCTGCTTCCCATTCTCTCTCTACCTTTTCTTTCCCCTTGTTCTCCCCACCTCTCTCTCTCTCTCTCTCTCTCTCTCTCTCTCTCTCCTTTTTGCTCCAACTTCTTTCTCTCCCATTTCATCCCTTCCTTTCCATTTTCTCTCCTGTTCCTTCTCCCTCTTCCGTTTCAGTCTTCCTCCTTCCATCCCGTTTTCTCTCCTATACCTTCTTTCACTCACCTTTCTTTCCCACTACTTCTTCCTGTCTTACCCCATCTCTCCCTCATTTCGTCCCTCTTCTATTTCTGCCTCTTTCTGCGTCCTTGCTCATAATTCTCTCTCTCTCTCTCTCTCTCTCACACACACACACACACACACACACACACACACACACACACACACACACCTTCATTTCGGATCTTTTGTGTTTGGTGCACGTTCTTCGATTTTTCTGTAAATTTCGTTACTAATATAGTTTTTTAAAGCTCATACCAAATTTGAATTTTTGGGGAGAGGGAGGGAAATTATTTTTTAAATAATTAGGTTAGATTAGTTAATAATAATAACAAATAATATGCAGTATAAGTATAACATTTATTTTTTTAAAAATCATCTCCAAACATCAGTTCATATTTGGAATCAGCTTAAAAAACTATATCAGTGACGAAATTAACATAAAAATGAGAGAACTTGCCCCAAACACAAGAGATCGGAAATGCGGTTACTGATTCCGTAGAGTTTTTTTTTTTTTTTTTTTTTTTTTTTTTTTTTTTTTTTTTTATGTGTCCGACTGTGGGCATAGGCTTCACAGCCTGTTATCAAGGCCCAGTAGTCCTCCTACATATCGTACACCTCTACATGTTTGGTGCACGTTCACCCATTTTTATGTGAATTTCTTCGCTAATAAAATTTTTAAAGCTGATTCCAAATTAGAATTTATTTTTGGGGAGAAATTTTTTAAAATAAATGTTCTACTTATTTTTTTTTATTATTATCTAACCTAATAATCTAACCTAACTTTTTACAAAATAATTTCTCCCCCAAATAAAATAAGATTTGTAATAAGTTTAAAAACTGAATTAGTGACGAGATTTGCCTAGAAACTGGAGAACGTGCACCAGACACAAAAGATCCTTCATTTCTTATTATCATATCAGTGTCACCTGTGTTGTTTCCCAGGAACCTCATTAGTAAACTGTAAAATTTCCTTTTTTTCTCTCTCCCTCCTATCCCTTCCCCCTTACTCGTCATATTAATTCTCTCTCTCTCTCTCTCTCTCTCTCTCTCTCTCTCTCTCTCTCTTGCTCCTTGTCCAGTTGTTTTTTCCTCTTTTAGAGGGTGTTATGGAGTTAAAATGATGTACGCATTAAGTCTTTCTCATTACCTTGTGAACATTTTATGAACTATCGCAGCGATAAACGACACCAGCAAAATAGCACTAATGATTTCTTCTTCCCGAACAAATAATCTGTATTTCATTATGTTGAATGCCCCGTTGTGTGGTGTCCAGACAGTCATCATTATCATCACCATCATTCGGACCTCATTTCCCACCCTACAGTAGGGCAGGGTGAGGAGTAGCAAAGTCCAGACAGCCCAAGTTTGCCCAGTCCAATGGACTACTCTTCCATTCACTCATCATTCAAGCCCCCGGAATCCTAGCTTTATCTGATACGCCAAAAACATTTACCACATTCTGTAGCTTCGAATAAACGTATCCGATAGAGTTTATTCGGGCGCTGTCACGTTAAAAAGGGAAGCCAGACAGAATGACAGGCAAAAAAAATTTTCTTGTATTTATGTTATAGCTAATCAGATTGTTTTCCTGGACACCATAAATAAAGGAATCCAAAATACAGCAGTTGGCTTCAGAATGAAAACACTGATAGAGGAAGTGAGAACATTTAGTCATTAAATCCCGGCATTAGCTCCACCTTCTGCCTCCCCTACGTAATTATTCTCGGTGTTGTGAGGAACTGAGTGTATACAATGATTATCGTCTGGAAATGAATTATACTGCAGTGTTGCGAGGCGGTTGCTGTTCAGTTTTTTGTCTAACTTGACAACGAAAGTTTTTCCTGACCTGAATCCAGCCTAGTTATCTGACGAACGCAAAAATAAAGGATAAACGGCATCATAGTGCTGTAAAGGCATATGATGATTTCTAAGCCCATCCAAACGAGAGTCCTTTCTTAATAAAATTGTCCAGCTGTAACAAGAAAAAAAGTCCAAGGAAAAAGTAGAAGGATTATTTTGAGTATGAGAGGGAGAAGACACCAAGAACAAGGCGGAAAGATTATGTGAAGGGGTATCCAGTGGAAGGGAAGGAGGACAAAGATGAAGGGCGAAAATTTAACCCTAGTGGAGGAGTAGGCTACAAGAGGAAAGAGAATCAGCCCAGTGTTTCCCAAGCTTATCATGATGCTTTTCCCTTTTATTCTTCTTTTTGATACTCCCTCTCTTTCCTCCTCCACCTTCCCTACAACCCACCCCTTAATTTATTCTGCAGCTGATGTCGTTCCCTTTCCTCCTCTCATTTTTCTCTATTTCAGTTCCCTTGCCTTTTCTGTCTTTTGCCCTCTTCTGTCTCCCTCACCAGCCAGACCCATCTTGGCTCTGACAGTCTCTACACCAATTCCCTACTGTAAGAATATATCCCTGGATCAAACCGTGTCTCTGTCACGCACTCCTCTTTAACAAACTCCACCTGCATCCTCTTCCCCTTTCCCTCTGTGTTCTTCTTTCTTTATATTTTCTTTTTCATTGTTTTACCATCATCTTTTCATTCTTGATACTCAGTTTTCTTTCCTTGATTCCCTATCACCCATTTTCTTGGTGGTTCTTTTCTTTCCTCCCCATCTTTCTTCAACTTTTTGGTTTTTCATTGTTTCCTGTTTCTTGTTTTCTCTTTTTCTTTGTTCATCCCTTTGTCATTCCATTTTCCTTTCCCTTTCGAGGTTAATTTCTGTTCCCTACCCCTGCCCTTTTTTTTTTACTTCTTCATTCCAGTCTCATTTCATGTTTTGTTTTTTTTTCCTCGCATTCATAATAACCTTTTTTTATCATTTTCACTTCTCTCTTTATTTTTCTTCGTTGTTCTTATTGATTCTTCTTATTCATTCGCATTCCCTTCCAAGCTGCTTCCCAAGTTTTCTTTCTTCCTTCATTTCTGCAGTGTTTGTTCGCTTTTTTCTTCTTAGCCTTGCTCCATTCCTTTCTTCCATTTTGCAGTTATTCTGTACGTGTTTTCTTTCCACATCTTTGTTTTGTTTTTTTCATTTCGTCCTTTCATGCATTTCCCCGTCTTTTCTTCCTATTCTCAGTCGCTTTTTCTCGCTTTCCCTCTTCCTTCTTTTGCTTCTTTATCCTTCCAGTTCATCCTTTCATCCATTTCCCCCTCCTTTCTTCCTTCCTGTATACCTTTGTACACCTCAGATTCCTTCCCAGCCACTCTTCCTTGAGTTTATCCCCCCCCTTTTTTTTACGATTATTCTCCTTCCCCTACTTATTCGTCCTCTCTACTGACTTACTTCACCATTTTCTCCTTTCCTCAGATATATCGGTGGCTTGGCGGGATAAGTCTTGGGTTGGAGATGACCGTGCATTAACGCGCTACGATTCGAATCCCAGAGAATTTTTTTTTTTTTTTTAAGGTAATCGCTGCAATGGACATAACTTTATGTCCATGGCAGCGGAGTGTTATTCAGCTGTTGTCTGTTAGGGCATAGATGATCTGGACTACGGTAGCTGAAAACTGATAAGATGGGACTGACTTTTACTGTACTGGTATGTTCCTTTCTGTTGACTGTCCTTTCTCCGTCCTTCTACTCTTCCTTCCTCCTTCCCTTTCTATTCCCTTCCTCTCACACTTTTTCCCTTTCTCCTTCCCATTTCCTTTCCTCCCTCCCCCATCCTTTCCTCTCTCTTTTTCCACCTCCTTCCATTTCTTCTTCCTTGCCTTCCCTTCCTTTCTTCCTCCCTTGCCTTCCCTTCCTTTCTTCCTCCCTTCCTTCCTCATATCATCTTTGCCTTCCTTTCGCCCTTCCTTCTTCTCTTTCTCCTCTCTCTCTTTCCTCCCTCCTTTTATACTTCCATTTATCCTGTCCTCGCTTCCTTCCCATTCTTCCTCCCTCCCATCTTCACATCATCTCTTCCTTCCTTCCTTCTCTTTCTACCTTCTTCCCCTCCTCCCTTCTTCCTCTCCTTTCTCAGTTACAGGTACTCCTTCCTTTACTTCTTTTTTCGCTTCCCTCTGACCTCTCCTTCCCTCCCCCTGCCCTACTTCCCCTTCTTTCTTCCCTCTTTCTTCGTGACCTCTCCTTTGTTTCTCCTTCACCTTCTCCCACTCCTCTTTCATCACTGTCATTCTTCTTTCCTTTCTCTGTGCCTCCCTTCCTTTCCGTCTTCTCCCTGACCTCTCTTCCCGTTTTTTCTTATCCATTACATATTTCCTTTGCTGTCTCCCTTCCACCTCATCCTTCCTTCTACCTTTTTTCCTTCCCTTCCTTCATCCCTTCATTTTCCCACCAGCAGTCATGCGACACTTACGTGAAAATCTACAAATTGCATAAAACGTCCTCCTAAGGGTTTTATTCATATTTCGTTTTTATTACCATAGTTGTCAATAATAAAGGTGATAGTATTAACGTAACATGCGGAAAACAATACTGGTAAGGAAGAAGTACTCGAAAGCCAACTAATACGAGATAACCGTAGTCTCTTGTGTTGTGTAGTTGGTGGTGGTGCGCTTACAAATGCCTTCTCTGGGCTGATGTGCACCCTCTCTTGCATTGCCCAGCCTAGTCTGTATCCTGACTGTAACTGTGCCATCTTGAGTGTCTACCTTGACTTTTATTGCGCCATAACCACTGCAACTGCAGGTTGGAAAACCTTGTTTCAGCCGTGGCTTCCAGGGTGGAGGTAGGAGAGTCAGACGTTGGAGTGTTTTTCAGCTGTGGCAGCGGGAGTTACTGAGGTTAAGTATTGCAGCTCACTGAGGCCGGCAGAGAGATGTAAATTAACCCAATCACTGCTATGGCTGAACGCTAAAGTAATACATAATTGAGGGACAGCGTTTTGTGTCTCGAATTTACATGTAGCCACAAAATAATGTACTGAAAGGCAACTGACTCTGATCACAGTATACTCATATACCAAGTAATATACTTTGGCCTACCGTATGAATAAAGGCAAGTGAATGTGAACAGAGGTTTTCCCCTGTGGTGTGCAATACAGAGTGGAAGTGTTGTCTCGGTGAATGATCCGACCGTTTCAAAACAGACCGTAAAGTAGTAAATCGCACAATCTATATCTATATCTATCTATCTATCTACCTATTAATCAGTCAATCAGTCAATCAATCTCTCTCTTTCTCTCTCTCTCTCTCTCTCTCTCTCTCTCTCTCTCTCTCTCTCTCTAAAGAGCCGCATTGTTTGTTTGTTTGTCCTTCAGTCACGCCTAAACCAAGGGCCAGAGACCCCCAGACCCATATATATTGTGAATCAGGGTGACCCAGGGATGATTTTAGGGAAGTTAAAATTTAGATCTGGGTCATATGAGGTCACCAGTAGAGTGTTCGCCTTTTTTGGCCCGGGCATCGCCGGGTACCCATTCAGCCCAATTTTTGGCATGGAGACTCACATGACCTCCAGTTTGGACATAGGCAATGTGAGGTTGACCTCCGAGGTCATTTGAGTTCACTGGTCTCATTGAGGTCACCGGTAATACACTCGAACGACTGGACCCAACAACCCAATTTTTGACATAGAGACTCACATAACGTCCAGTTCGGACATAGGCTATGTCAGGCTGACCAATTTTGAGGTCACCAATTGGAGGTCATTTGAGGTTACTGGTAACAGTAAACAAGTGCACACAAATACTGTGCGTTAGTCTGTAAAAGCTGATATAGAAAGTTCCTGGACCTATTATAATCCCTCTTCTGAAGCATAAGAGGTACATGGTCTTTCCGAAGTAGAAAGAAATATTGAACTAGAACAATTAGGATTAGGGTGTTCGTCTTTTTGGTCCGGCAATGCTGGGTACTCCTGCTAGTCACTTATATTTTTAGGCTCTATTCAGTTCCACAATGGCACAAACATCAAAGCTTTCATTAGTATCTCTCTTCTACAAAGCGTCTATAATGATGTCGTTTGGATTGTGTTATATATTGGAAATGAGATTCAGGTTGGACTCACAGAGAGAAATTGAGTGGCACGTAGGTAGGCGAGGTGCTGGGGGTTTATAGTTACTGGTGTTCTGCGATTTTACTTAGGTTGTGTTTATTGTACTAGTAAAGGACGGAATGAAGGTTATATCTACCCCGGTCGTCTGAAAATGCTCTCCCAAGCAGATTAACATCAACCAAAGGAAGCATTTGAAGGGTCCGGTCAATACACTGAACACTCCTCCAGTATTATTCTCATCACCAGCCTTACTGAAGAAAATAGCAGTCATTGTTAATAATTAAAAAATAACCAGACGTCAATACTTTACTCAGTTGCTCTTAGACACACCAACACCCACACTCGCATTCACACCCAAACCCACACCCACACCCACACCCACGCCCAGATCCACATTTACCCCGTTCGTACACGTTCCTTCACAAAAGCTCATAATTGTAGTCCCATTTTATGCCTCTTATGCTTTGCCCTCCTCCTCTCCCTGCTCAGATTGTCTCCAGTGGCAGCTTTTATTACATTAACCTCCACTGTAGTCATACCACGCCACACACTTCCTTTAATCACACTTCTTTCCATTGACATCTGATGTATTTTACGCACACCACACAACCTTCAAGAGGTGGAGGTTACGGTTAGATGGCATGGTCACATTTAGAGAATGAAGAAGTAAACAGAGTGGTAGAAAGAATAGTATGAGAGAGTGTGAGGCAGAAGGAGGCGGGAAAGGCGAAGAAGATAATGTTTGTGAATGTAGAAATATAGGTGTGGAATTCGAGGAATCAAAATAATAAACGAAGAGCAATTTGGATGGAGGTGAACTTGCCCTTCTTTTTTCTTTCTTCTTTTTTTTTTTTTTTTCGTTTTTCAGTCGACGGAGTGGTTCTATCCTCCAGACACAATGAAGCGCAATTATGCGTGGATCGTTTGACCTGTGATGTGGAGCTTAAATTTCGAACGCTTAAATAATGGGTCAGTTGCTTTGTGACCCATTTCATTGGGTAATATGTTTGATAGTTTTGCAGCTTTTGTTATTTCCATTCCTGTTTTAGAGCCTTCCCATCCAATATATTATTATTAAGGAAAATGTGGTGATGATGATGATGATGACGATGATGATGATGATGATGATGATGATGATGATGATGATAATGATGATGATGATGTTCGCAGAATGAAGCATATTATAATTGTTTGCCAACATTTAGCTTCTTATTTATGTATATCATTTTCCTATTACCATCGTGATGTCATAATGAGTCTTTTTTTTCCTTCCCCCAGGTAAAGTGTGCCGCCCTCACCTGTACATCATCACCTGGTCAGTGCATTAATTGCCATGGCTACTCATTACCTCCACATAGCCCTGTTTTGTTACCTGTTGGGATATTCATCACCAATTAAATCCTTCAGTGGTATGACCTCAATTTCTTTTCAATCTGGCCACCTTCAAAGAATTTTAACATCTTGCGAGAGCCTTTTGAAACTGTAGGTGTTAGCTTTGGCGTTCATGACACCGTTCAGTATAAGTGACCTGTCCATAAGTCTCATAAAAACGGCATTTCGGTAGCCAGAATAAATGAAAAGGGGCGACATCATAGTGAAGATGTGTATGAAAATATATCCTTGTAGGGCAGTTGATATATTAACGTTTATAAAGGACGGCCATTGCACGTAATATCCACTTCCTGTCGCTCCCGGTGTCATTTCTGTTTACTTACTTTCCTTCGTCACAACTACAGTATCGTGTGTGTGAGAATGTGAATTGTGGGAACATATGACCTCAGAGGGGCCTGTGGAGTGACATGGGCAAATGAAATGATTCATGATGCGTTTACTGTATATCACTCCTGTTCTTTCTTTCTTTCTTTTTTTCCATAGTTCTGTCTTCTCTTTCAGGTAATAATATCGCTCCTCGTGTTGGTTGAAAAGTAATGAAACTTTTGCATAATATTTTGATAAGTATATTGGGGTCAGAATATGGCCTCACTGGATTTCGAAAGTCACTGCTCGTTGTCTCTATTTTTCGAGAGTAAATTGAATGGTAATCATGTTTGCAACTTCCAATTTATTTTGCCGTCACATCTTTTAGGTATCTCAGTCTGTCTTTCTACATCTCACCCTTTCATATCGCTTTGGTTTCTCTTGCTTCTCTATCTACAACACTCTCAGCCCTCGGTGTCTACTGTCTCTTTCCACATCACTTTCTCTCCTCGTCACATCTTTCTCAGTCGCCTTTCTGGTGTCCTTGAAACTGCTTCATCACATGGCATTAAACAACAGAGTTACTCAGCAAATACACAGATTTTACTTACTTCTCGAAAAGGCGCACAGATTTGTGCAAATTTCTATAATATCGCCCAGCCTTGGAAATAAATATCTAGAAAATTGTTGCTGAATGGGTATGTGTATCGCTGTATCTGTCTCTAAAGCTTCTAAATGACACTGAGCTTTTTAGGTCTAGCTTATTCACAACAACGAAGGTAAAAACACTACACAGGCAACTACGCATGTTTTGAGGTAATGTTTAACAATTACATGTTCACCTGTATCACCTGATATTGTTCATGGCGGGGACAGTATTACCTACATGACGAAATGTACTGTACACCAACCTTCCCTCTGGCATTGCTGTTGCCTCACTCTGAATGTAATTCTCGTAATTGCTGTCATTTTAATATATATATATATATATATATATATATATATATATATATATATATATATATATATATATATATATATATATATATATATATATATATATATATATATATATATATATATATATATATATATATATATATATATATATATATATATATATTCTCTCTCTCTCTCTCTCTCTCTCTCTCTCACACACACACACACACACACACACACACACACACACACACACACACACACACAGAGTTATTTATTGCTCATATTACACTTGGAACATCAGTGCCCACAAAGGCGATCATTTCATACAATCCATGTTCCAAGTTTCTCATTTTCTCTTGCTTGATAGACCTCTCTTCAGATATGCCTCGTTCCATTCCCTTCAGATATGCCTCGTTCCATTCCCTTCAGATATGCCTCGTTCCATTCCCTTCAGATGTGCCTCGTTCCATTCCCTTCAGATATGCCTCATTCCATTCCCTTCAGATATGCCTCATTCCATTCCCTTCAGATGTGCCTCGTTCCATTCCCTTCAGATATGCCTCGTTCCATTCCCTTCAGATATGCCTCATTCCATTCCCTTCAGATATGCCTCATTCCATTCCCTTCAGATATGCCTCATTCCATTCCCTTCAGATATGCCTCGTTCCATTCCCCTGTATCATGATCACGTAGTTTTATTTAATTCTTGCCACCACCAAACGACTTTATTCTGTTCATGGCGAAGGGAGAAGTCAGAACAAGCTCCATTTTCCATTTAGTATAATGCGTTTTCATTATGTTCTCACTGTCGCCAAACCATTTTATGCGTCTAAAGGGAAAACAGTCATAATTAAGAGGTAAAGTAATCTCTATTAATGTCGTCAGTATGATTGCCACCGTCAGTTGATTATGTTGCTTAAGGGGAGGCCAGTTTTAAATCCCCCAAGTTACTTTGACGCATTAGTGATATATTTTTCTTGATTTAACAGAGAACTGTCTCTACCTTTATTATGAGTAGCTTATATTCCCCAAGCAGTAAAGGTGTTGTAACGCCTAAGTTCTAAGTCTCACCTAAATTGAATAAAATTGCCTGGAGACAAGAATATAATAAAATGCTTCGTTGTGCTTAAAGGTTAAACAAAGAAGTTAATGACGGACAAAACTCTCATCATTGTCATCGTACCCAGTCATAATCACTAATAAGGAGAAGGTGACCGGTGTTATGGGGTCAGGAGGTCGTTAACGCCCTTCTGTTGCCATTAAGGCCCGAGGTTACGTTTATCGCATCAGCAGCACCTCCCAGCAGCCCAGGCCGCGTTAATTTGGCCCGCATTTAGAGACTGGGAAGAGAGTATACAGCCTGACATAACTGAGTATTTTCCATTAATCCACTACATAACTCTCAGTGTTGAGGCTCCCAGCTTCTTTCACTTGTTTCGTTGGTAAGAAAGTGGAATAAGGCATCACAGTTAATCCGTTAAGTAGGGGACGTTCATAAAGTCAAATAAAATTGTCTTGTTATTCACGTTGTGATCTAAGGCTCATTTGGATGTGAACCTGATGGACTGCAGGCATCTGGCAACTACATTGGGTGCTCCTACCTATCTTGTTATCGCTTTTATTAAATGTTTATCTGTGTTGTGATTGTAGGGGGCATGAAGCATGTGTCTGGAGTGGGAGGCTGCATTACAATGAAGGCAGAGTGGATTGCTTGTATTGCTTGTGAATTATATTTTTTGTGCAGGTAGTGAAGTAGAAAATGGTGATTGTCACATATCGAAGTCTGACAAAGAGAACATACGTTGTTATGGGAGGTGCAGTATGTTTAGGATGACTGTCTGGTAGGGGTTCCCGAACGATGCTGCTTGCCTGAACGTGTTGGATGGCCGTGGTGGTTATGTGTTTCTATAGTTTAAAGAGAATGTTTATTTTTTTTTTCCTTGTGGTGCGGTGCGATATAGCATTGTGACTGGAAGATGGGACTGATTCTGTGCTGAAGCGATGAACCGTGTGACTTTCAGTTATATGTTGCGTGTGACTTTAATTTATATATCCACCCCAACCCACCCACACTCATATTGCATTAATCCCTCTTCACATCTGTCATACTTTCACCATCAACTCACTTCATCCCTTCAGGTCCCCCCACCCGTCAACCCCACCCCAGCCTCAGTTACCCTTACATTTCCTCACAGCCACCGTACTCTCATCATTCCATACCTGTTCCACTTGATCGTTAATAATCCTCGCTTGCCTTCCCTGCACCCCCACTCCACCTCACAATAAATTACACTCAGGCCAGGAAATTATGCCTCCTAATACCCTCTCCTGGCCATAACTCCTCCAGTCACCTCGACCCCCACCCCCTACCCCTACCAGTCCTCTTTGCTTTGCTCAGCGTACCTTATGATTTTGGCTCATCGCACCTGCTTACCCACAGCAGATTACCGACAGGCCCTGATGGGAGAGAGAGAAAAATAGGGATAGAGATAGATAGATAGATAGATAGATAGATTGACAGAGAGAGAGAGTCTGTGTGTGTGTGTGTGTGTGTGTGTGTGTGTGTGTGTGTGTGTGTGTGTGTGTGTGTGTCTGTGTGTGAGTTTAATTGAGAGTGTGAGTGAGTAAAATGAGGCCCAACAAACGCAGGATGTGATCAGCGGCGTGTTGAAATGGATCTTTTTTAATGAGTCACGAATAGTGGAACCCTCGATAATGAAACCCTCGACCGGCTCCCCGACTCATATAGAGAGAGGAGAGAATATCCCCGTATATTGTGGCGTGTGTCAAAACCGCCACACTGCATCACAAACACCATCATGGTACGGTCAAACTGTCGGCCGTACTTTGTTACCCCCACTGTTTTTTACCAGCATGGCAGGTGGATGGGAACAACCCAGACGAATCATGTTTTTGTTGCTGTTGTTGAACACTGCGTCATAAAACTTAGACCATTAATCCTTGAGCACCCAATGATAAGGTATTATCACAGTCTAAGTAATATATGTCATGGTCCATCGCTATCGCTCAGTACAATTCCAGCTCGTCGCACCCATGTCTTTGTCCCCAACACGCACAAACACTCAGACCATTAATCTACTCATTTTTAACAGGTATAGTTTCCTGACCAGTCTTGCAAATTTTCATTTCATCCCATCAAATCCTTGCTCACCAAGCGCATTTCTTTCTCCACGCCCCTCCCTTTGACATCATTTCTCGACGTCGCCGACACGGTCGACGAACCCGATGGTCATGCAAAAGGAAAGAATCAGAGTCTCAAATCCTGCAAATGTATTATTTCCTTAACAAATTAAACGAGAACCAAATCAGCTTCTTTTCAGTTCTAGATCTCTGGAGATTCTGCATCTAAAAGACAGGTCACAGGCAGGAAGAAAGGCAGACTGAAAACAGAGTAGATCTGACCAGTTATTTACATAAAGGGGTAAACATTTCCTTGTCTCCTGTCCCTTGTCACCCAGCAGTACAACCAGGACCGTACGGAAATTTAGCTGTCTGTCTGCGTTGTTCAACTTGTTCCCATCTCGCGAAAGGAGAATGGCAGAGCTCAGAAGGATAGTTTTAGCCAACAGTCCACCGGGTTCACGTTAACATGAGCCTGTGCACAAAACAACAACAACACCAGCAACAACAGGAGCAACAACAGAAGTAACAACAACTGCAACAACAACAGAAACAACAGCAACATTAACAACAACAACAGCAGCAGCAACAACAACAACAGCAGCAGCAGAAGCAACAACAACAGCAACAACAACAACAACAGCAGCAGCAGCAACAACAACACCAGCAACAACAACAACAACAGCAGCAGCAACAACAACAGTAACATTAACAACAATAACAGCAGCAGCAACAACAACAACAACAGCAACAACGACAACAACAACAGCAACAACAACAACAGCAACAACAACAGCAACAACAACAACAGCAACAACAACAACAGCAACAACAACAACAGCAACAACAACAACAACAAACCATACTATGATCTTACGCCAGTGGAAGTAATCGTACGACAGTAAGTAAACAAATATATATATTAAAATTAAATAATTGATAAATAATACCATTCCGTACACTTTCAGAGAATCATTGTAGTTTTTGAGGGTCAGGAAATGTTCAGGGGATCCAGAGCTGAGTGTATTAAATAATAAGTTATACGATGCTCTTTTTATTTAATCACTCTGGCTGGCCGAGAGAAGGGAAAGAAATGGGAAACTATTTTGAAGCAATTAAATATTACTCATACAAGAAAACTGTACTCATTCTATAATGTAAAAAAAAAGAAAAGAAAAGAGTGTATGATAACGTAAGATACAATTAACTTCTGCTTTACGTTACTTACCTTATTTTCAGCCTGCTACCATCAGCATATTTTACTCAGCTTTGTACAGACCCTGTAGGACTGAAAGCGTTAGGAACAGGCTCTGTTAGCCCTTTCAGTACGATGATTTCATATATTCTTCCTACCGCCAGACCATTATATTCATCTTTACGATGGACGCCTTGGGGCTGAAGGAGCCACAAAGTCTCTATTACCCCATCAGCTAATATGTTTGTGTCAATTTAGCCTTGCTGCCGACAAGCGATTTTCTTTAACAAACGCCCTAGGGCCGTAGCGGATAACTCTTTCGCTACGAAACATTCTTATCAGATACATAACCTCCTTTGGCAGCAGGAGGAATGAAACAAAAGAAGACTCCAATGTAAGAAAACTGTTACGCGTGACTTTTGCACCTCCTGAGTAAAAGGTCCCATCGTGGCTTCAAGGAGACTTTCTTAATCGAATGTAATGATTGTTGTTAGTAAGAATGGAATCAAATAAATTCACGGAAACAACTCGATTCGTCAGTAAGACAAGTTTTTAATATATAAAACCATGTCTGCTTCGGTGCCGTACACATTTGCCATTTTTGAATGATCCATTTTGCATATTACACCTTAATATTCCAATAAATGTACTGCATAACAGTTTATCAACAACATTTTGCATCAATAACATACAAGATGACATAAATTTTGTAACAGCTGTATATAATTATCACTGAGTAAGTGTTTCTAATCTCCAAACAAAATACGTCACTTAATCATCGTCCGCATAATTATGTATACGTTAAGTGATGGTTGATTCATAAACATAAAGTATACTGTAGGCAGTGAGATTAAGAGAAAAGAATGGGACAGCCATCTTGAAGGTAAACTTCGCGGTAAGGAATGAAAAGGTAAACCAAAGTACCACGAATGTTTAGAAGAGAACGACGGAAAAGGAGCTGTGCTACAACAGTTGTATCCTTGTATTGATAATGTGACCCTTTCATGTAATATATTAGTGGCAAGAATAAGGAAAAATATGACACCATTACCTTACATACGAGTGCAACATCTCATTGATATGCCGTCCACCCTAGCTTCAGCGAAGTTTTTCGTCTTTTTGCAGCTATTTTACGTAGCTCACTGGCATAGAAAATTAATACTATGGTTCGAGATCCTGTTCATAGCACTTCTTCATGACTAACATCATAGTTTAGTATTGATATCTAGTTACACCTCATCATTCAAGATGGAGAGCAGGCTAATGTGGACTGAGCATAGTGGTGGTATGTCATAATGATTATAATGTTTTTACATTTACAACACAGCTTGATAGTGGTAAGTGAAAGTAAAGAACAACCTATTTTACGAAAGCACTTATGTAAATGAAACAACAAATGTGTCAATGCAATGTGCGTGTTTGAAAAAGGAAAGACGAAAAGATTTTCACGCTTTCTCTGACGTTCGTCTTGCTCTTATTAAAGTCTGGCAAGACTGAGTATGAGTAAACAACTTGCGCCAAGGCCAAAACTATACATTTTATTATTACCCCCCCCCTCTACGTTTCAGTACGATGACGCTTTGGTAAAATTGTCACACGACCATCTGTCTATCTATCTATATACCTAGGCTGCTTCCCCCGAGGAAAGGGAGGTAGCCGAGACAGGACGACACACTCCCAATTTACTCATCCACTCAAACGCATTCATTCGCAGTCTTAGCCCCAAAGGAGAGAAGGGACAGATCCTCACCGTATCCACACCGCACGAGGGTCAACTGGGCAGTGCAGTTGACTGAAGTTCAGAGTATCCTGCATTAACCCTCTCACTCGGGACAACTCTAGTATGTATTCCAGCTATCGCCAGACGATTTTACGCAACTGACACTGAGATAAGGAGCCTGGGAGTGTTAATACTGTTACAGTTAATTATATTATGGTGCGGACAACTCTAGTATCTACTCCAGCCAACACCACTGTCTTGACTCAGGTGATAATGAGTACAGGAGCCTGGGATACTGTTACAGTTAATTATGATATGGTGCGGACAACTCTAGTATCTACTCCAGCCAACACCACTGTCTTGACTCAGGTGATATTAAGTAAAGGAGCCTGGGAGTGTTAACCCCTTGCCTACAAGCTATGACGATATTTTCATTCTGACAACCACCACACCATTACATTTCGCTAAGGAACCTTTCATTTACAACTTTATAATGGCAGGTGTTCTGTAATCAGCATGAAATTGTTAGGTTATATATATATTGTTACATAGCCTATGATTTCATCATCCTTTGTGTAATTTTAATGCACAGTATGCTGCATGTTTGATCACGAGCGTGTTCTGCCTCATTCCCCCCCTTCTACCGTTATAGTAGAGTAAGTCGTCCTTTCTGTTGTTCAGAGCGGGATTATCAACACTTTGTCCCCATGGCTTCATTTGCGCGTCCTTCTTACAAGTTGTATCAAGCTCTGCTGGCCCCTATATAATGAGCTCAGTCTCTGCATCATTCACACACACCACCAAGCCAGCCAGGAGATAGGACGTGTGTGCTGGGCAATCCCCAGGTCCTGTCCTCCCCCCTTACTATTTTTTAACCAGCACATACCCACTGACTGGGCTAATGTATGGCCCGGCCTGCACTATATGTGCAGGAAATCTTTAAACAACAACTGCATCATTGCCAATTAGATCTACTCCTCATTTTGTTCACATCTCTGTCCTCCCCTGTACCGTTATTATTATTGTGAGTGCTCCGGAAGTCTCCAACCATCTAGCAGCTGTGTAATTTGAGTATAACTGTTATTGCATTTTTTCCTTGTACTGTATAGCATAAGGTGTTGATTTGTAGGCCTAGTGAGGGTTTTTTGTAATTTATGTAGGATTCATTTCGTCAGCCAGTTTTAATATTATTTTGTATCTGTAATGATTTATCTTGCATTAACTGAGCATTACCCAGTGTATTTTCATTTTATCAGGGCTGACTTAGGTAAATTTACTCTTGCTAATTTCATGTTAATAGAGGCTATTACAGTTAACCATATATTTAACCTGTTTTTTGCCATTACATTATCCTTATGAGTCCTGAATGTTTTGTTGTTAGTTTGAGCATTAAACTTTAACTTGTAATTTTACCTAACTCTTTTGTTTTGAACCTGGAACTTTACGGGACAGTAGTGATTTTTAGTATTCTCACTTAAAGTGTACATTATCTTTCTCTGTAAATTTGGCGACCTCATATCAGGATATTCAGGATATTATCATGAGGATATTGCTTGATATTTTATGATTCTGATTTATTCATGATGTCTTCTATTACTACGCTTGATGAAGCCAAAGATTTTTTGTCAAATGTGCAAATAGTGTTGGATGTAGAAAACAGAACAAAGAATGAACTTAAGCTTGTTGCTCAACAATTGGGAATTGCTGTTCGCTCTCATCATTCTAAAGATCAAATTGTTGACATGATTAATGAAAGCTTGTTTAATGTAACTCCTCCAAATGAGCAAACGCAGATTGAATTAGCTAAGTTACAGCTAGCCCTGCAGGAGGCTCGTGTGAAGGAAGCTGAATTTCAAGCACGTGTTAAGGAGGCTGAGTCTCAGGCTAAGGAGGCTTGTGTTAAGGAGGCTGAGTTTCACGCACAAGTTGAACTTGCTAGGATTCAGGCAGACCATGAGTATCGCATGAAACAATGTGGAACTGGATCATCTAGCTCTGATGATTTTGATGTGGCTAAAAATGTTAAACTTGTCCCTCCTTTTAATGAATCTGATTTAACAAAGTATTTTCAGTTGTTTGAGAGGGTAGCTACAGGTTTTAATTAGCCCAAAAAGTATTGGCCAGTGCTCCTTCAAACTGTTCTCACCGGTAAAGCTCAAGTAACTTATGCATGTTTGCCTCAGGATCAATCTGATAATTATGATGTAGTTAAGAGTTTGATTCTTAAGGCCTATGAGCTTGTTCCTGAAGCCTATAGAGTAAAATTTAGGACAACTTACAAGCAAGATAAGCAATCCCATGTTGAGTGTGCAAAAATCAAAGAAGATCTGTTAGAGCAGTGGTTAAATTCTAAGAATGTGGATTCTGATTTTGGTAAATTTAAGCAGATGATTTTGCTGGAGGACTTCAAAAGGTGTATTTATAAAGATGTAAGCCTATATCTTGATGAGAAAAGAATAGATAATTTGTCTGATGCTGCAGTTTTAGCTGATGAATATGTTCTCACTCACAAGAGATATTCTAGAGAAAAAGGGAAAGCTGAGAGTAAGTACGTTGCCTCTACTCAGAGTACAGGTAACAGGAAAGAGAATAAAGATGATGTTTCTCAGGAAGTAAATACCAGCTTCACCTCTAGATTTCAGAAAAGTAAATGTACTTATTGTAGTAAGCTTGGTCATACTACAGAGAAATGTTTCAGGAGACAGCGTGATGTGAACAAAAAGGAGTCTTTAAATATTCAGTCAATTGGTCTAGTGTCCACTCTTGAGAGTTCCCAGAATTCTTTAACTGAGTTAACTGAATCTGCTTTGAGGGGTAACTTAAATTCTCATGATGGAGCTCCTCTTTTGAGCAGTAACGTGGGTGACACTCTCAAGAGTTCATGTGCTAATTTCCTGTCTGAAGGTTTTGTCAGTCCTCTGGACAGTAATGACAGGAAATCAGTTAAAATAGATCGTGATACAGGTGCTTGCCAATCCCTTATGCTGACCAGTGTTCTAGGCTCTAATGTTAATTCCTCTGATGAAACTGTAATCTTACAAGGTGTAGGGAATAATTACTTCTCTGTCCCTCTGTGCAGAGTAAATTTAGAGTCTGGTTTTGTTAATGGTTCCGTTATGGTTGGGTTGGTTGAGACACTCCCAATGTCAGGTGTAACTTTCTTACTTGGAAATGATATTGGTGGAAGTCAAGTGTGTCCAGCTCCTCAGTTGTCTAGTGAGCCAGTGGCTGCGACCCAGGATTGTGATGTCCCTGATGTGTTCCCTGCATGTGCTGTCACTAGGGCTAAGTCTAAAGTTACTGGTGATTTAGAGGATAATGATGATGATGATGTTAGCCTAGTGACACTTTTCTTGCTAATTTGGACGACTCACCAGATGAGGCAGTACCCCGTAGTGTTGATAATTTGTCTCGTCAAGAGTTGGTTGAGTTGCAGGTTGCTGACCCTGAGTTGAAAGGTCTAGCTAACTCTGCTTGCAGTGAGGAAGAGTCAGCTGGTGCTTCTACTTGTTATTATATAAAGTCAGGAGTACTTATGAGGAAGTGGAGACCCCCAACAGCATCAACCGACTGTGAATGGGAGGTTGTACATCAAGTTGTCATCCCTCGTGTTTGTAGGCAGGATATCATTAGAGTGGCTCATGATTCCAGTTTGGCAGGACACCTTGGAGTGAGGAAGACTGTGGCACGCATCTTGAAACACTTCTACTGGCCAGGTATCTTCAGGGATGTTTCCTGGTATTGTAAGTCTTGTCACACCTGTCAAGTTGTGGGGAAGTGTAATCAGACCGACAAGGTTGCACCTCTAGTTCCCATTCCTCCTTTTGAGGCGCCTTTCACCCGTGTGCTGGTGGATATTGTGGGCCCTCTTCCTAAGACTTCTTCAGGATTTTCTTGTGTGTTGACCCTGATTGATATGGCTACGCGTTATCCTCAAGCCATTCCACTTAGAAATATCTCAGCAAAGAACGTGGTTAAGGAAATGCTAGGGTTCTTCACAAAGTTTGGTCTGCCCAAGGAGGTACAGTCAGACCGGGGAAGTAATTTCATGTCAAATGTTTTCAAGCAGTCTCTGAAAGAGTTGGGCATCACCCAGATCACGTCTTCAGCTTACCATCTCCAGACCCAAGGAGCGTTGGAGAGATATCATCATACACTCAAATCGATGCTCAAGAAATACTGTTTGGAACATCAGAAAGACTGGGATAAAGATCTTCCATTCGTTGTATTTGCCGCAAGAGAATCTCCAAATGAATCACTGGGCTTCTTACCTTTTGAACTACTGTTTGGCCATGAAGTAAGAGGACCCCTTAAGTTACTCAAGGAATGCTGGCTGTCAGAGGAAGATGACGTCAACCTGCTGGAGTATTTGATGAAGTTCAAAGAATGGCTGTCCACTGCTTTACAGCTGGCGAGAGAGAATTTAGGAGCTGCTCAGGAGAAGATGAAGACTTGGTATGATAAGAAGTCCAGGTTACGCCACTTTCAGCCAGGAGATCAGGTTTTGATTCTGCTACCGGTGCATGGGCAACCTCTTCAAGCCAAGTTTAGTGGTCCTTATTTCGTGGAGAAGAAACTCAGTGATGTCAACTATGTCATCGTCACACCAGATCGTAGAAAGGGCAAGCAACTATGTCACATCAACATGCTAAAGTTATATCACAGGAGGGACGAAAATAATCCAGTCTGCACTGTAGCTGTTCCACCCAAGTCTGCAAGTGAAGCTCTCCCATGCAGTATGAGCCTGAGTGATAGTTTGGGGAAGAATCCTGATATCATAAATGATCTCCAGACTAAGATTTCTCATCTAGCTCCCGAGGAAAGGCAGGAGTTTTTGGCATTACTGCAGGAGTACCCGCAAGTGTTCCGTGCCACTCCAGGAAGAACCACTGTGTTGATGCATGATGTCGATGTTGGAGACGTAAAGTCAGTTAAATTGCCTCCTTACCGTGTGAACCCAGTGAAAGTTCCTCTCATCCAGAAGGAGCTTGGCTACCTGTTGGACCACAAGATGATTGAGCCCTGTCAGAGCGAGTGGAGATCTCCTGTCACTCTAGTCCCTAAGCCAGGTGGGTCACAGCGGCTTTGCATCGACTACAGACGTGTTAATCAGATCACCAAAACAGACACTTACCCTCTCCCTCGCGTGGAAGATTGCATAGACAAGATCGGAAAGGCTAGGTACATAAGTTAGTTTGATTTGTTAAAGGGATACTGGCAAGTACCTATGACATAACGTGCTAGGGAGATCTCATGTTTTGTAACACTAGGAAAGACTTTTGCATGTTCTGTAATGCCGTATGGTATGAAGAATGCACCAGCCACATTTCAGAAGCTCATGAATGTTGTAACAGAGGGTTTGGCAGGGTGTGTTGTTTATATTGATGATGTATTAATCTTCAGTGACAACTGGAAAGATCACCTATGCCATGTCAGTAAGTTTCTTGAGCGTTTGGTTCATGCTAATCTTGTAGCTAATTTATCAAAGTGTGAGTTTGGTCAAGCTAAAGTTCAGTACCTAGGGTACGTAATTGGTGATGGACATGTTGCACCACCAGCAGCTAAGGTTCAGGTTATAAGTGATCTTCCCAGACCTAAAAGTAGGAAAGAGCTACAAAGATTTTTGGGAATGGTAGGTTATTACCGGAGATTTGTTCTTAACTTTTCAATTCTTGTATCACCACTTACAGACCTACTGCAAAAGGGAGTTACATTTGTCTGGACCGATAACTGTGAATCCTCTTTCAACAAACTTAAAGCTATCCTATTAAGTCAGCCAGTGCTCGCTACTCCAAATTTTGCTAAGCCTTTTAAGATGGCTGTTGACGCAAGTGATACAGGAGCTGGGGCTGTGTTGCTGCAAGAGGATGATCAGGGTATTGAACACCCTGTATCTTATTACAGTAAGAAGTTGACTCCACCTCAAAAGAACTACTCAACTATTGAGAAAGAGCTTTTGGCCTTGATTTTGGGTTTACAGCATTTTTCATTTTATTTGTGTTCTGGATTTGACCCCATAGTCATTTATACCAATCATAACCCACTGAAATTCCTTAGTAAGTTTAAAGATAAAAATCAGATATTGACAAGATGGAGTCTACTTCTTCAGGTGTATTCATTAGACATACAACATGTCAAGGGGAAAGAAAATGTTATTGCAGATTGCTTATCTAGACTTTAGACAGATTGTTTTAGAGTATTAAGAAATTTCCTTTGTAAATTTCTTTTTTTTTGTGGGGAGGTGTTACATAGCCTATGATTTCATCATCCTTTGTGTAATTTTAACGCACAGTATGCTGCATGTTTGATCACGAGCGTATTCTGCCTCAGTCCCCCCCTTCTACCGTTATAGTAGAGTAAGTCGTCCTTTCTGTTGTTCAGAGCGGGATTGTCAACACTTTGTCCCCATGGCTTCATTTGCGCGTCCTTCTTACAAGTTGTATCAAGCTCTGCTGGCCCCTATATAATGAGCTCAGTCTCTGCATCATTGCCACTTAGATCTACTCCTCATTTTGTTCACATCTCTGTCCTCCCCTGTAGCGTTATTATTATTGTGAGTGCTCCGGAAGTCTCCAACCATCTAGCAGCTGTGTAATTTGAGTATTACTGTTATTGCATTTTTTCCTTGTACTGTATAGCATAAGGTGTTGATTTGTAGGCCTAGTGAGGGTTTTTTGTAATTTATGTAGGATTCATTTCGTCAGCCAGTTTTAATATTATTTTGTATCTGTAATAATTTATCTTGCATTAACTAAGCATTACCCAGTGTATTTTCATTTTATCAGGGCTGACTTAGGTAATTTACTCTTGCTAATTTCATGTTAATAGGTGCTATTGCAGTTAACCATATATTTAACCTGTTTTTTGCCATTACATTATCCTTATGAGTCCTGAATGTTTTGTTGTTAGTTTGAGCATTAAACTTTAACTTGTAATTTTACCTAACTCTTTTTTTTTTTTTAATCTGGAACTTTACGGGACAGTAGTGATTTTCAGTATTCTCACTTAAAGTGTACATTATCTTTCTCTGTTCCGTAACAATATATATATATATATATATATATATATATATATATATATATATATATATATATATATATATATATATATATATATATATATATATAGTTAAAAAATATCACGTCACAATCATATCGCGAATTATCAGTTCTGTTATCCAAGTCAGACTCTCAGTTAAAGGTCAGCTGTTAAATTTATATAATTCATTTGTCATATTCACAAAAGGTGCAGTTTTTACACTTAACTGTTTACTGTGATATGGATGAATAATGATAATGTGTATTCAAAGAATCAGATACCTGAGTGGATTTTGTGACGGGCTTCATCACATTTTGTAATGTGTGAAACTCATTCCTGTTTTTATTGCACTAATATTCGACATTTCATCTTTTATTAAATTTGGGGAAAATATTGATCCTACATTCTCTCACCATTGGATATGCGTAGGGTAGAGACGTTACAGAATAACAGGCCTTAAGTTAGAGTATAAGAACCCGGAAGAGGTGTTCCTCTAATGTTGGAAAAAAAGGGCAAAAATAAAGAACATGGTGAAAACAAACACAAAAGCACTCAACATACGAGTAAGTCTTGTTTCTCTCTCTCTCTCTCTCTTTACCGTTTCCCTGTATTCCCCAGACTTCCTTCCTGTTTAACTTTATTGCACTAATTCTCACAGTAGTTAAATCACTTGTCCTCTTTCTACTGTCTCTTTTTACTTTGTCTTTCCTGCTGTATCCTCTCTGTTCTTTTTTTGTCATCGCTCCTGCCTCGCCTCATCTTGGCCCTGACTTCTCCTCTCTCTTCTTGCTTCTCACCTCTGCCTATCATGCCTTTCCACTTCCCTTCTCCTGTCTTCCCCTTTGCTTGGGTCTGTTTCCCTTCTCTCCCTATCTTACCTCCTCCTTCCTACCCTTTCCTCTCCCCAAGTCTAACCCTTTTTCGTTCCATCTTTCCTTTTCTTCCTTCTGTTTCCCACCAGACAGCCTACCCAGCTCTGCTCTCCTTTCACTGATCAGTATGGTTAAAAAGCATACATCTTTTCTATCCTTAATTACATAGAGCAGCATACAACTTCTTTTTCATGTCTAGAAACTTTTCCACTAAAGACCTAAGGATGAATATCTGATCTACACAACGTCTTCCCTATCTAAAACCTTCCTGTTCTTCTCCAGCTAATTCCACTGTTATTTCCCTAACTCTACCAGTAATTGTCCTACCATAAACTTTTTCTGTTACACTAAGAAGACAAATACCCCTATGATTACCACACACTTCTTTTTCCCCCTTTCCTTTGTACAGGGGAATAATTACACTTGAGTTCTAATCCTCGGGGAGTCTACATTCCTCCCAGACCAATCTGCGCATCTTTCATAATTCATTCTGCTACTGTCTGCTTCAGCATTTCACCACACAATTCATCAATTCCTGTGACTTTCCCATTTTAGCTTTCTTCATTGCTTCCACTTCTTCCATCCTATTGATCTCCTCCTTTCCCATCCCCTCCCTCTCCCAGCCATTCCTTAGCTACCTATACTCGCATTAATTTCATTCTCTGTGTTTAACAAATCCTTAAAGTGTTCTCTCCATCTACTCACCTTTTCTTCCTTGTCTTCTATCAGTCAACCATTTTTGTCTTTCACTTCCCTACTGACTTTTTTAATCACCCTGTGTAACTCTCTTTACCACCTTCCAGAACATTTTCCTACATTCCCTCCACTTTACACTCAAATTCCTTCCAAATTCCTCATCCACTGTCTTCTTACTCTCTCTTATCTCTTCATCTCCCTCTTCCTTTGTACAGATTACTCTCTCTTCCGTATGTCAACTTCTTCCATGTCTGTGCTTCCTATCCACTCAATATATGCTTTATTTTCTTGCACCACAGCTTGTCTCACCTCATCATTGCACCATGCTGTTCCTTGCACCCATTTCGCCTTCTCTCTACCCCTAAACACCACCACACATCCTGTACAGATTGCTTCTGTGAATGTTATGCACACACCTTCCACCTCCCCCATCTGCCTCAAATCATATTTTCCCAATCGCTGGCCAGTAATAATAATAATAATAATAAGACAGTAGTAGTCGTAGTAGTAGTAGTAGTAGTAGTAGTCGTAGTAGTAGTAGTAGTAGTAGTAGTAGTAGTCGTAGTCGTAGTCGTAGTAGTAGTAGTAGTAGTAGTAGCAGCAGCAGTAGTAGTAATTAATAATGATAATAATAATAATAATAATAATAATAATCATGGTATCCCTCTTTGTTTCTCCCAAGCAAAGTTGAAGAAAATGGTGCCAGAGTGAATATACGTTCATTTCGAGTTGCATAGACACACTGCACGTAAAGGAAAATATTTAAGGGAAAACGGTACCAGCAGAGAGGCCATGTGTGCTTTTGTGATATTATACTCCTACCTGGTTAACGGTCTGCTTGCTTTAGTTTGTTCCCCTGTCCAACTTTAAGATGTGGCGAATTATCGTTCATTTCCATTTTTCGTGGAACGTCAGTACGATGACGTGTTTTTCATTTATTACGTCAGTGTCCGGCGATTTTATTCAACTTAGAGGAGAATTGTCGAACGAGAGGAGTTAAATATAGCCTTGTTTAACCCCCTCACTACTAAGCTGCTCACCCAAACGGTATAATCGTGTGACATCAGCAAGAATAAAACAAAAATTACGTCCTCAGGCTGAAGGGATTGACTTTTGTTGCGGAAGTGTGAGGGTGTATCGTGTTAGCACAGTGTTGGCACAGGATGGTGGTTTTCTCAAAGTATGTTTCCGGTACCGTGCTGGCAGAGTACTGATTCGCTGATGCCATACTGATCACAAGTAGGCTACTCGTATCAGCACAACATCTTCCTATTTTCAGCCAGTCTTGTTTCATGCCTGTCTGCCTGTTGAGGTGAGGTATCTCTCTCTCTGTTTCTGTGTAGCTGTTTATCTGTACAGTATAATTACAGCTGCCTTGCTTGCATTCTATAGACCTGGGTGTTATGTCTGGATATTTGTCTGTTTATTTGTCTGTACTCGTACATCCTCATTCCACTGCCACACCTGTCCTCCTCCTCCCCCTCCTTCTCCTTCTTCTTCATCAATTCATTGTCGTGCTTTTCTTTCTCCTCCTCTTCCCATCATTACCACACCTGTCTTCTACGCATGCTCCACTGTTTCTCTTTCTAAGCTCCACAATTATCCCTTCTTCACTTTCCCTCTGTCCATGCTTCCTTGTCTCTGTTTATGCTCCACTGTTTGTCCATCATCCATTCTAGGAGGAAGGGAGCAGAAGGAAAGATGGAACATGATGGAGAAAAGTGAGAGAATGTATTTTTTATTATTATTTATTTAATTGTTATGTATTTTTTATTTTAGGATGAGACAGGTGATGCAGTGCCACAAATTTGATATTCATGTATGTGTTTAGAAGTACTGTAATTTTTAAGTTAGATAGGGTGTAACCTGAATATTAGTTTATAAATTCCTATCCTAAGTAGTAATTCATATGTTAATAATTAATGTAGGGCTAACTCTATTTTTATATGTATGTATCTCTGTATCTATGCAGTGGGTGATGTAATTGTGGATGTTGAGCTATGGGAATTCCCCGTCTGGTCGAGTAACGAATAACAGATACGCCCAACTTTTCTTGTCGTTGCCGGGCGCCGAGTTTAAACCTTAAACAGAATAATGATGAATATACAATTCTTTCCGTAACCTAGTTGTGAAATGTTTGCTAATGAAGCTGCTAGAACCCAAATATGTAAGATTAACAGTCCAGAAGGCCTAAATAATGTCATTTTTGAGGATTTAAAGGTCCCGTTTGTCTTGGCCGTCACTAGATGGCATAAGCTGCTCTCAGATTCAAAGTGAGATAGTGATAGAATCAGTATCTAAATTAAGTAAGGAATAAATTCCAAATTTTCCCCAATTCAATCAAAAGTCCTGGCGTCATGGGAACACTGCTAAATAAATTGTAAAGAGAATTGAAACCCACCATATTTCAAAAACACCACCTCATTTGACTTAACAGTGGCGTCGCTAGCGTGCCCGACGAGCTCACGCGAGCCGCAGACGTCGTATATGATGGACGTTTGTTCAGGTGAGCCGTCCACATTTCTTCTTCCTCCCCCTCTTTTTCTTTGTTTAATCCTTACTTGTCATGGACAATATGAAGTAATATTGTGGAAAGTTTAACGTAGACTCGAGCCCCAGACGTCGTATATAATGGACGTTTGTTCAGTCCACAGACACCGGCGACGTCAGTGTGAGCATAAGGCTTTCCCATAGTATTGTCCAAAGACTTGAGCACACACACATTACACTATCCATGAATTATTATATAAACCAAATGTAACTGTAATAGTATTACTGATCTATCAAGTGAATTTTATTTTGTAAATAAGAAATAGAAATTTGAAAGTGATGTAATCTGGTAATGGAAGAGTGAAATTCAAAACCATTAACCGTTTTCTTTCTTGTAACTAAGGAAGTTAGGAACGTGGAAGGGAACTTAGTGATTGTGAGCAATGATGAAATTTTGAAATGAACCTCGAGGCTAAACAAGCCCGAGTGATTATGTATTCTTGGTGATTGTACAATGTTTGAATAGTACCTCGAGGCTAAACAAGCCCGAGTGATTACGAATTCTTAGTGATTGTTTTTTTTTTCTGAATTATTCCTCGAGGCTAAACAAACCCGAGTGATTATGCATTTTTAGTGATTATATAGCAATGATGATTATGAACTGTAAATAGTACTGAATTGATATTGGATTCTGGAGAATTGCATGATGAGAGTATATTATATGGATGAAAATGAACAAGAGTAATCATTCTTATAGGTTCGAGGCTATGCCAGCCCGAACAGATGACCCATGCTCGTAAAAAGGTCCCTGACTTGAGGCTACTCTCGAGCCCAAGAATAACTGACAAAAAGAAAGTATGGTACAACAACTCCATACATCGCTTGTATGTATCAAATTGTTTTCGCCTGGTAATAAAGTTGGAGGAATGATCATCCAAAACCCTGGTAACATGTACAATCTCCTCTCATACTAAAGAGGGTCATGTAACTAAAAATGTTTTGTGGGAATTAGCATAAAATCATTAAAGTAGAGTAAAGTATATATCTTTTCTTATTTTCTTAGTGTACCTAATCAAGGGAATTAAGTCCCTAAGCTTAATTCACTCCCCTTCCAATTCAAGATTCCTTCGCTGAGGGAACGACGACCACCTGTGGTACTGATTAAATCTAAGCTCGGCCAAAAATTACAGACGCTACCACAATTCTATTTTTTTCTTAAATATTTATCATCTACTATACTAAGTCGAGTACCACCTGTATTATCCATGGATGAGTTGAACAGTGCCAACAACAGGTAAGAATATTAATCTCTAGCGTTACACTGGATGAACAATAATGGTGGGGATAGTAAATTCATACCGTTACACTGGTGTCAACCGGTGGGATAACAGTTACAGCTTTACACTGGTGAATACCGGTGGGATAGAAAAAAAATCCATCATTACACTGGTTGCAATAGCGGTGGGATATTCATCGTTCCCAAATTAGTGGCGTTGGTGAGAAAGTGAAGGGAAGTGAAGAGCAAAAAGAAGTGAGAATGTTAAGGGTAGCATTGGTTGATCATTCCCAAATATCTCCGCCACTCTATATTCAGAACATCCTGGTAGTAATGAGGTTCAAATAGTGTACTAGTTGGTATTACCCCTGGGGAAGGGGGGAAAGAATACTTCCCCAGTATCCCTGCTTGTTGTAAGAGGCGACTAAAGGGGGCCTTTTTATCTCCAGTCTGTCTCCTTACTGTCCTCTTTTGCTTTTCTGTCCTACCTCTCGTCTTGATATTTCCATGTTTCCTAAGCTTAGTGCTAATTCTTCACTTTTCTTTCCTTCCTTCTAGCTTAGAATGTTAAGGGTTAGGTAATTATATGTTCGCTAGACAGATATTACCCAGAGACAAACATACACAAAACATCATACACTGTCTTGGGCAATACTTCATCGACTTTGG
The DNA here is from genome assembly GCF_032717465.1 of Coenobita brevimanus. Lineage (NCBI taxonomy): Eukaryota > Metazoa > Arthropoda > Malacostraca > Decapoda > Coenobitidae > Coenobita > Coenobita brevimanus. Next base: position 13,728,291 of record NC_137024.1, on the reverse strand, counting down.
GGACGTCATGAGGTATCGTCCTGGACAGCGGAGGAGAGCCCAGAAGGTTGAAGTCAATAGCTTGGTGTGGGCAAAAAAAGAGACCATACAGACGGGTACCTGTAGAAAACTGAATGCCAAATGGGACAGCCCGTATAAAGTGATTGAAGTGCTGCTAGATGGAAGTGTTTATGTCATTGAAAATGTATTTAGTGGAAGAAAAATACAAAGGGCTGCTGAAAAGGTTAAACCATATTACGGTACCGAGGAATGGCTCTTAGAACCGTTGCAACAGGAGCTCGCCCCGGAGCCCGAAGATGAGCGATTACCACCGCGAGTGAGGAATGCCCCTCGGAGGCTCATAGAGGAGTGTAAGAAAAGTAGACAAGTGCATGTGACGAATGTTGTGAAACATAACTGTTTAAAGTTATGTTCCGGGTGGACTCATCCCCGAGGAGAGGGTGTAAAAAAGGAAAAGAGAGAAGAGTTCCTGTTGGAACCGGGAAGTGCCTTACTTCGAGGGGAGTAATTAATCCCCTCACCTTACAGTTAGCACGGTTTGTGAGGTAGTGGAGTCTTCAGGACAGAATGAGCGCTCACCTCTTGTGGGCGGAAAGCTGGAAATGAAAGGACAGAGTGAATGTGATTGTGAATGGAAGAGTGTAAGGAGGTGCCTCCTGTGGTGATCTCAATCTCGAGAGACCCTGTTGAGCTCAGGTGAGCGACAAGCTATCCTCCAAAACCTGAGGCTGACTGGGGCATAAATTCCCTCATAACATCTCGAGTAAGGAGTGATCATACCTACTAATGAAGTAAGTAAGCGACCTTCCAAGGTAAGCATCAGGTGTTTAATGTGGACCGACAGGTGCCACCGATTGTGGGGAAAAGTATTCCAATTCAAAGTGTTCATAGCAGTTATTAGAGTAACAACATTCCATCCATGCACATGTCATAGAAAATTGACTTGGGTAAAATTTGTTTTCCGAACATGGGAGCCGTGTAGTGCCACAAATTTGATATTCATGTATGTGTTTAGAAGTACTGTAATTTTTAAGTTAGATAGGGTGTAACCTGAATATTAGTTTATAAGTTCCTATCCTAAGTAGTAATTCATATGTTAATAATTAATGCAGGGCTAACTCTATTTTTATATGTATGTATCTCTGTATCTATGCAGTGGGTGATGTAATTGTGGATGTTGAGTTATGGGAATTCCCCGTCTGGTCGAGTAACGAATAACAGATACGCCCAACTTTTCTTGTCATTGCCGGGCGCCGAGTTTAAACCTTAAACAGAATAATGATGAATATACAATTCTTTCCGTAACCTAGTTGTGAAATGTTTGCTAATGAAGCTGCTAGAACCCAAATATGTAAGATTAACAGTCCAAAAGGCCTAAATAATGTCATTTGTGAGGATTTAAAGGTCCCGTTTGTCTTGGCCGTCACTAGATGGCATAAGCTGCTCTCAGATTCAAAGTGAGATAGTGATAGAATCAGTATCTAAATTAAGTAAGGAATAAATTCCAAATTTTCCCCAATTCAATCAAAAGTCCTGGCGTCATGGGTACACTGCTAAATAAATTGTAAAGAGAATTGAAACTCACCATATTTAAAAAACACCACCTCATTTGACTTAACAGTGGCGTCGCTAGCGTGCCCGACGAGCTCACGCGAGCCGCAGACGTCGTATATGATGGACGTTTGTTCAGGTGAGCCGTCCACATTTCTTCTTCCTCCCCCTCTTTTTCTTTGTTTAATCCTTACTTGTCATGGACAATATGAAGTATTATTGTGGAAAGTTTAACGTAGACTCGAGCCCCAGATGTCATATATAATGGACGTTTGTTCAGTCCACAGACACCGGCGACGTCAGTGTAAGCATAAGGCTTTCCCATAGTATTGTCCAAAGACTTGAGCACACACACATTACACTATCCATGAATTATTATATAAACCAATTGTAACCGTAATAGTATTATTGATCTATCAAGTGAATTTTATTTTGTAAATAAGAAATAGAAATTTGAAAGTGATGTAATCTGGTAACGGAAGAGTGAAATTCAAAACCATTAACCGTTTTCTTTCTTGTAACTAAGGAAGTTAGGAACGTGGAAGGGAACTTAGTGATTGTGAGCAATGATGAAATTTTGAAATGAACCTCGAGGCAAAACAAGCCCGAGTGATTATGTATTCTTGGTGATTGTACAATGTTTGAATAGTACCTCGAGGCTAAACAAGCCCGAGTGATTACGAATTCTTAGTGATTGTTTTTTTTTCTGAATTATTCCTCGAGGCTAAACAAGCCCGAGTGATTATGCATTTTTAGTGATTATATAGCAATGATGATTATGAACTGTAAATAGTACTGAATTGATATTGGATTCTGGAGAATTGCATGATGAGAGTATATTATATGGATGAAAATGAAAACGAGTAATCATTCTTATTGGTTCGAGGCTATGCCAGCCCAAACAGATGACCCATGCTCGTAAAAAGGTCCCTGACTTGAGGCTACTCTCGAGCCCAAGAATAACTGACAAAAAGAAAGTATGGTACAACAACTCCATACATCGCTTGTATGTATCAAATTGTTTTCGCCTGGTAATAAAGTTGGAGGAATGATCATCCAAAACCCTGGTAACATGTACAATCTCCTCTCATACTAAAGAGGGTCATGTAACTAAAAATGTTTTGTGGGAATTAGCATAAAATCATTAAAGTAGAGTAAAGTATATATCTTTTCTTATTTTCTTAGTGTACCTAATCAAGGGAATTAAGTCCCTAAGCTTAATTGACTCCCCTTCCAATTCAAGATTCCTTCTCTGAGGGAACGACGACCACCTGTGGTACTGATTAAATCTAAGCTCGGCCAAAAATTACAGACGCTACCACAATTCTATTTTTTTCTTAAATATTTATCATCTACTATACTAAGTCGAGTACCACCTGTATTATCCATGGATGAGTTGATCAGTGCCAACAACAGGTAAGAATATAAATCTCTAGCGTTACACTGGATGAACAATAATGGTGGGGATAGTAAATTCATACCGTTACACTGGTGTCAACCGGTGGGATAACAGTTACAGCTTTACACTGGTGAATACCGGTGGGATAGAAAAAAAATCCATCATTACACTGGTTGCAATAGCGGTGGGATATTCATCATTCCCAAATTAGTGGCGTTGGTGAGAAAGTGAAGGGAAGTGAAGAGCAAAAAGAAGTGAGAATGTTAAGGGTAGCATTGGTTGATCATTCTCAAATATCTCCGCCACTCTATATTCAGAACATCCTGGTAGTAATGAGGTTCAAATAGTGTACTAGTTGGTATTACCCCTGGGGAAGGGGGGAAAGAATACTTCCCCAGTATCCCTGCTTGTTGTAAGAGGCGACTAAAGGGGGCCTTTTTATCTCCAGTCTGTCTCCTTACTGTCCTCTTTTGCTTTTCTGTCCTACCTCTCGTCTTGATATTTCCATGTTTCCTAAGCTTAGTGCTAATTCTTCACTTTTCTTTCCTTCCTTCTAGCTTAGAATGTTAAGGGTTAGGTAATTATATGTTCGCTAGACAGATATTACCCAGAGACAAACATACACAAAACATCATACACTGTCTTGGGCAATACTTCATCGACTTTGGGGACGTCATGAGGTATCGTCCTGGACAGCGGAGGAGAGCCCAGAAGGTTGAAGTCAATAGCTTGGTGTGGGCAAAAAAAGAGACCATACAGACGGGTACCTGTAGAAAACTGAATGCCAAATGGGACAGCCCGTATAAAGTGATTGAAGTGCTGCTAGATGGAAGTGTTTATGTCATTGAAAATGTATTTAGTGGAAGAAAAATACAAAGGGCTGCTGAAAAAGTTAAACCATATTACGGTACCGAGGAATAGCTCTTAGAACCGTTGAAACAGGAGCTCGCCCCGGAGCCCAAAGATGAGCGATTACCACCGCAAGTGAGGAATGCCCCTTGGAGGCTCATAGAGGAGTGTAAGAAAAGTAGACAAGTGCATGTGACGAATGTTGTGAAACATAACTGTTTAAAGTTATGTTCCGGGTGGACTCATCCCCGAGGAGAGGGTGTAAAAAAGGAAAAGAGAGAAGAGTTCCTGTTGGAACCGGGAAGTGCCTTACTTCGAGGGGAGTAATTAATCCCCTCACCTTACAGTTAGCACGGTTTGTGAGGTAGTGGAGTCTTCAGGACAGAATGAGCGCTCACCTCTTGTGGGCGGAAAGCTGGAAATGAAAGGACAGAGTGAATGTGATTGTGAATGGAAGAGTGTAAGGAAGTGCCTCCCGTGGTGATCTCAATCTCGAGAGACCCTGTTGAGCTCAGGTGAGCGACAAGCTATCCTCAAAAACCTGAGGCTGACTGGGACATAAATTCCCTCATAACATCTCGAGTAAGGAGTGATCATACCTCCTAATGAAGTAAGTAAGCGACCTTCCAAGGTAAGCATCAGGTGTTTAATGTGGACCGACAGGTGCCACCGATTGTGGGGAAAAGTATTCCAATTCAAAGTGTTCATAGCAGTTATTAGAGTAACAACATTCCATCCATGCACATGTCATAGAAAATTGACTTGGGTAAAATTTGTTTTCCGAACATGGGAGCCGTGTAGTGCCACAAATTTGATATTCATGTATGTGTTTAGAAGTACTGTAATTTTTAAGTTAGATAGGGTGTAACCTGAATATTAGTTTATAAGTTCCTATCCTAAGTAGTAATTCATATGTTAATAATTAATGCAGGGCTAACTCTATTTTTATATGTATGTATCTCTGTATCTATGCAGTGGGTGATGTAATTGTGGATGTTGAGTTATGGGAATTCCCCGTCTGGTCGAGTAACGAATAACAGATACGCCCAACTTCTCTTGTCGTTGCCGGGCGCCGAGTTTAAACCTTAAACAGAATAATGATGAATATACAATTCTTTCCGTAACCTAGTTGTGAAATGTTTGCTAATGAAGCTGCTAGAACCCAAATATGTAAGATTAACAGTCCAAAAGGCCTAAATAATGTCATTTGTGAGGATTTAAAGGTCCCGTTTGTCTTGGCCGTCACTAGATGGCATAAGCTGCTCTCAGATTCAAAGTGAGATAGCGATAGAATCAGTATCTAAATTAAGTAAGGAATAAATTCCAAATTTTCCCCAATTCAATCAAAAGTCCTGGCGTCATGGGTACACTGCTAAATAAATTGTAAAGAGAATTGAAACTCACCATATTTAAAAAACACCACCTCATTTGACTTAACAGTGGCGTCGCTAGCATGCCCGACGAGCTCACGCGAGCCGCAGACGTCGTATATGATGGACGTTTGGTCAGGTGAGCTGTCCACATTTCTTCTTCCTCCCCCTCTTTTTCTTTGTTTAATCCTTACTTGTCATGGACAATATGAAGTATTATTGTGGAAAGTTTAACGTAGACTCGAGCCCCAGACGTCGTATATAATGAACGTTTGTTCAGTCCACAGACACCGGCGACGTCAGTGTAAGCATAAGGCTTTCCCATAGTATTGTCCAAAGACTTGAGCACACACACATTACACTATCCATGAATTATTATATAAACCAATTGTAACCGTAATAGTATTATTGATCTATCAAGTGAATTTTATTTTGTAAATAAGAAATAGAAATTTGAAAGTGATGTAATCTGGTAACGGAAGAGTGAAATTCAAAACCATTAACCGTTTTCTTTCTTGTAACTAAGGAAGTTAGGAACGTGGAAGGGAACTTAGTGATTGTGAGCAATGATGAAATTTTGAAATGAACCTCGAGGCTAAACAAGCCCGAGTGATTATGTATTCTTGGTGATTGTACAATGTTTGAATAGTACCTCGAGGCTAAACAAGCCCGAGTGATTACGAATTCTTAGTGATTGTTTTTTTTTTCTGAATTATTCCTCGAGGCTAAACAAGCCCGAGTGATTATGCATTTTTAGTGATTATATAGCAATGATGATTATGAACTGTAAATAGTACTGAATTGATATTGGATTCTGGAGAATTGCATGATGAGAGTATATTATATGGATGAAAATGAACACGAGTAATCATTCTTATTGGTTCGAGGCTATGCCAGCCCGAACAGATGACCCATGCTCGTAAAAAGGTCCCTGACTTGAGGCTACTGTCGAGCCCAAGAATAACTGACAAAAAGAAAGTATGGTACAACAACTCCATACATCGCTTGTATGTATCAAATTGTTTTCGCCTGGTAATAAAGTTGGAGGAATGATCATCCAAAACCCTGGTAACATGTACAATCTCCTCTCATACTAAAGAGGGTCATGTAACTAAAAATGTTTTGTGGGAATTAGCATAAAATCATTAAAGTAGAGTAAAGTATATATCTTTTCTTATTTTCTTAGTGTACCTAATCAAGGGAATTAAGTCCCTAAGCTTAATTGACTCCCCTTCCAATTCAAGATTCCTTCTCTGAGGGAACGACGACCACCTGTGGTACTGATTAAATCTAAGCTCGGCCAAAAATTACAGACGCTACCACAATTCTATTTTTTTCTTAAATATTTATCATCTACTATACTAAGTCGAGTACCACCTGTATTATCCATGGATGAGTTGATCAGTGCCAACAACAGGTAAGAATATAAATCTCTAGCGTTACACTGGATGAACAATAATGGTGGGGATAGTAAATTCATACCGTTACACTGGTGTCAACCGGTGGGATAACAGTTATAGCTTTACACTGGTGAATACCGGTGGGATAGAAAAAAAATCCATCATTACACTGGTTGCAATAGCGGTGGGATATTCATCGTTCCCAAATTAGTGGCGTTGGTGAGAAAGTGAAGGGAAGTGAAGAGCAAAAAGAAGTGAGAATGTTAAGGGTAGCATTGGTTGATCATTCTCAAATATCTCCGCCACTCTACTGTATATTCAGAACATCCTGGTAGTAATGAGGTTCAAATAGTGTATTACCCCTGGGGAAGGGGGGAAAGAATACTTCCCCAGTATCCCTGCTTGTTGTAAGAGGCGACTAAAGGGGGCCTTTTAATCTCCAGTCTGTCTCCTTATTATTCTCTTTTGCTTTTCTGTCCTACCTCTCGTCTTGATATTTCCATGTTTCCTAAGCTTAGTGCTAATTCTTCACTTTTCTTTCCTTCCTTCTAGCTTAGAATGTTAAGGGTTAGGTAATTATATGTTCGCTAGACAGATATTACCCAGAGACAAACATACACAAAACATCATACACTGTCTTGGGCAATACTTCATCGACTTTGGGGACGTCACGAGGTATCGTCCTGGACAGCGGAGGAGAGCCCAGAAGGTTGAAGTCAATAGCTTGGTGTGGGCGAAAAAAGAGACCATACAGACGGGTACCTGTAGAAAACTGAATGCCAAATGGGACAGCCCGTATAAAGTGATTGAAGTGCTGCTAGATGGAAGTGTTTATGTCATTGAAAATGTATTTAGTGGAAGAAAAATACAAAGGGCTGCTGAAAAGGTAAAACCATATTACGGTACCGAGGAATGGCTCTTAGAACCGTTGCAACAGGAGCTCGCCCCGGAGCCCGAAGATGAGCGATTACCACCGCGAGTGAGGAATGCCCCTTGGAGGCTCATAGAGGAGTGTTAGAAAAGTAGACAAGTGCATGTGACGAATGTTGTGAAACATAACTGTTTAAAGTTATGTTCCGGGTGGACTCATCCCCGAGGAGAGGGTGTAAAAAAGGAAAAGAGAGAAGAGTTCCTGTTGGAACCGGGAAGTGCCTTACTTCAAGGGGAGTAATTAATCCCCTCACCTTACAGTTAGCATGGTTTGTGAGGTAGTGGAGTCTTCAGGACAGAATGAGCGCTCACCTCTTGTGGGCGGAAAGCTGGAAATGAAAGGACAGAGTGAATGTGATTGTGAATGGAAGAGTGTAAGGAAGTGCCTCCCGTGGTGATCTCAATCTCGAGAGACCATGTTGAGCTCAGGTGAGCGACAAGCTATCCTCCAAAACCTGAGGCTGACTGGGGCATAAATTCTCTCATAACATCTCGAGTAAGGAGTGATCATACCTCCTAATGTAGTAAGTAAGCGACCTTCCAAGGTACTCATCAGGTGTTTAATGTGGACCGACAGGTGCCACCGATTGTGGGGAAAAGTATTCCAATTCAAAGTGTTCATAGCAGTTATTAGAGTAACAACATTCCATCCATGCACATGTCATAGAAAATTGACTTGGGTAAAATATGTTTTCCGAACGTGGGAGCCGTGTAGTGCCAGAAATTTGATATTCATGTATGTGTTTAGAAGTACTGTAATTTTTAAGTTAGATAGGGTGTAATCTGAATATTAGTTTATAAGTTCCTATCCTAAGTAGTAATTTATATGTTAATAATTAATGTAGGGCTAACTCTATTTTTATATGTATGTATCTCTGTATCTATGCAGTGGGTGATGTAAGTGTGGATGTTGAGCTATGGGAATTCCCCGTCTGGTCGAGTAACGAATAACAGATACGCCCAACTTTTCTTGTCGTTGCCGGGCGCCGAGTTTAAACCTTAAACAGAATAATCATGAATATACAATTCTTTCCGTAACCTAGTTGTGAAATGTTTGCTAATGAAGCTGCTAGAACCCAAATATGTAAGATTAACAGTCCAAAAGGCCTAAATAATGTCATTTGTGAGGATTTAAAGGTCCCGTTTGTCTTGGCCGTCATTAGATGGCATAAGCTGCTCTCAGATTCAAAGTGAGATAGTGATAGAATCAGTATCTAAATTAAGTAAGGAATAAATTCCAAATTTTCCCCAATTCAATCAAAAGTCTTGGCGTCATGGGTACACTGCTAAATAAATTGTAAAGAGAATTGAAACTCACCATATTTAAAAAACACCACCTCATTTGACTTAACAGTGGCGTCGCTAGCGTGCCCGACGAGCTCACGCGAGCCGCAGACGTCGTATATGATGGACGTTGGTTCAGGTGAGCCGTCCACATTTCTTCTTCCTCCCCCTCTTTTTCTTTGTTTAATCCTTACTTGTCATGGACAATATGAAGTATTATTGTGGAAAGTTTAACGTAGACTCGAGCCCCAGACGTCGTATATAATGGACGTTTGTTCAGTCCACAGACACCGGCGACGTCAGTGTGAGCATAAGGCTTTCCCATAGTATTGTCCAAAGATTTGAGCACACACACATTACACTATCCATGAATTATTATATAAACCAATTGTAACTGTAATAGTATTATTGATCTATCAAGTGAATTTTATTTTGTAAATAAGAAATAGAAATTTGAAAGTGATGTAATCTGGTAACGGAAGAGTGAAATTCAAAACCATTAACCGTTTTCTTTCTTGTAACTAAGGAAGTTAGGAACGTGGAAGGGAACTTAGTGATTGTGAGCAATGATGAAATTTTTAAATGAACCTCGAGGCTAAACAAGCCCGAGTGATTATGTATTCTTGGTGATTGTACAATGTTTGAATAGTACCTCGAGGCTAAACAAGCCTGAGTGATTACGAATTCTTAGTGATTGTTTTTTTTTTCTGAATTATTCCTCGAGGCTAAACAAGCCCGAGTGATTATGCATTTTTAGTGATTATATAGCAATGATGATTATGAACTGTAAATAGTACTGAATTGATATTGGATTCTGGAGAATTGCATGATGAGAGTATATTATATGGATGAAAATGAACACGAGTAATCATTCGTATTGGTTCGAGGCTATGCCAGCCCGAACAGATGACCCATGCTCGTAAAAAGGTCCCTGACTTGAGGCTACTCTCGAGCCCAAGAATAACTGCCAAAAAGAAAGTATGGTACAACAACTCCATACATCGCTTGTATGTATCAAATTGTTTTCGCCTGGTAATAAAGTTGGAGGAATGATCATCCAAAACCCTGGTAACATGTACAATCTCCTCTCATACTAAAGAGGGTCATGTAACTAAAAATGTTTTGTGGGAATTAGCATAAAATCATTAAAGTAGAGTAAAGTATATATCTTTTCTTATTTTCTTAGTGTACCTAATGAAGGGAATTAAGTCCCTAAGCTTAATTGACTCCCCTTCCAATTCAAGATTCCTTCGCTGTGGGAACGACGACCACCTGTGGTACTGATTAAATCTAAGCTCGGCCAAAAATTACAGACGCTACCACAATTCTATTTTTTTCTTAAATATTTATCATCTACTATACTAAGTCGAGTACCACCTGTATTATCCATGGATGAGTTGATCAGTGCCAACAACAGGCAAGAATATAAATCTCTAGCGTTACACCGGATGAACAATAATGGTGGGGATAGTAAATTCATACCGTTACACTGGTGTCAACCAGTGGGATAACAATTTATGGTATTACATTGAGAGAGGTAGGGGATCTTCAGATGGGAACTTGCAAGAGAAGGCCCGGATTTAAAAAAAAAAAAAAAAAAAGGATAAACATAGAAAGTGGTGGGAGAGGACAGAAGTACTCGTTTACTTCGCTACCAAACATCCCGGGGGAGCACTGTGGTTTCCGGATGCGTGGGTGCTGGTATCTTAGGGTGGATGGATAAGTTAGGTTGGGACAGGGAAGGTTAGGTAGGTTAGGTTTGGTTAGATTTCCGGGTGTGTAAGTGCTAATGTTATTGCAAGTGTTTGGGAGGATAATTCATGTATCCGGTACGGTGATTGTGGGTTGAGACCGGTGAGAGGTTTGGATAAAGGGAGTGAAAATGTAAAGAAAAAAAAAATAAGACAGCCCTAATAACGTGAAATGTGCATCGTTATCATAATCGTCTTCGCCATCGTCATCATCATTACAGTAGCTATTCACTACCATCAAAGTAAAATTATTTAGCTTAATATCACTGGAGATAACTTCTGTACGCCACGATGTTCCCAGGCTAAAGTTATGCTCCAAGGTGCGCCATTAATAGCTCAGCCAGCACACCGTTTGTCTGGAGCCAGGCGTGGACTGGAAATGATTGGTTCACTGGCTAAATCATCACTATATAAAGAAATAACTGCAGGTTGAAGTGAAACTTGACTGTAGCGGTTATTAGTGTGTCTGGGCGTCTCAAAAAGAATATATTTTGGATCTCCTGAATATAACGCTATTGTATTTTAGCTTTTTTTTTTTTTTTTAATGGTCAAATTTTGAAGTACATTGGTTTCATATTCTCTACAGCAAATATTATGCCGATGGTGCGGATAAATGCACTGTGACAGGTCGCTTAGAGATAAAGTATATGAAGAAAACAGAGAGATAATTAATCTAACATTACTACAAGAGTTTTTAAGACCATCTTCACAGATGCTGGCAAATTTCCAATGAAAAGATACTAAAAAGTTGACAAATACAAAAATATCTCTAGGGAATCTAAACAAAATCTGCAAAAATTGCGTAAACTTTGTAACCGTAGGTACAAATGTTGCTCTAAAGAATTAAATACAGTAGGTAAGTCGTTTTTGTGTGTTTCAGAATAACACAACAATTTTCTTACAACCAGAACTGTAATTTGAGGGAAATTGGTAACAGTGTTTTATAAGCAGCAACGGAACTGTGATAGATCTTTTCTATCCTTAATGACCTAGAGCAGCTTGTACAGCACCCTACCCGTATCCCTGACCACCTTGGAGAGAGCTCCAACATACTTGACCTCTTCCTCACAACTAATCCTTCTGCTTACTCTGTTAATCTTTTCTCTCCGTTGGGCTCCTCCGATCACAACCTTATTACCTTAACCTGTCCTATCACTCCGGTACGGCCTGTGGACCCTCCAGGGAAGCGTCGTCTGTGGCATTTTGGATCCACGGACTGGGAGGCCCTCAGGCAGTACTTCTTTGATTTTCCCTGGAATGATTATTGCTTCCATGGCCGTGAGGCATCTGAGTGTGCCTTGCGCATTACGGAGGTTATTCTATCGGGCATGGAAGCATACATTCCTTTCTCATATCCTTTGACTAACGCAAGAAAGCCTTGGTTTAATCACGCTTGTTCTAATGCTGTCCGCAACAAAGAGAAGGCCTACAAAAGGTACCGGAGCCAACCCACCCCTGAATCACATCGTCTTTACGATTCTGCCCGGAATCGTGCTAAGTCTGTTCTTCGCTCTACTAAAAATAATTTCATCCATACTAAATGCTCTCAACTCTCCAACTCGAATTCTTCCCGGTCATTCTGGCACCTTGCCAAAAATCTTTCTAACAACTTTACCTCATCATCCTTCCCTCCTCTTTTCTACTCTGATGGTTCTGTAGCTATTTCTTCTACTGATAAAGCAGATCTCTTCGCACAGACTTTCTCCTCCAATCCCACCTTAGACGATTCCGGTGCTGTTCCTCCATCACTTCCCCCCTCTGACTTCCTCATGGCTGACATTAAAATTTCTTCAGTTGATGTATTTTCTGCCATCACTGGCCTCAGTACTAACAAGGCATATGGGCCTGATGGGGTCCCTCCTGTTGTTCTCAAGAACTGTGCTTCTGTGCTTACACCCTGCCTAGGCAAACTCTTTCGTCTTTGTCTGTCAACTTGTACCTTTCCTTCTTGCTGGAAGTTTGCTCTCATTCAGCCAGTCCCAAAGAAGGGTGACCACTCCCAACCCTCCAACTATCGTCCAATTGCTTTAACGTCCTGTATTTCAAAAGTTTTCGAGTCAATTCTTAATAGAAAAATTTTAAGGCATCTTTCCTATCACAACCTTCTTTCCGATCGTCAGTATGGGTTCCGTCAGGAACGCTCCACTGGCGATCTTCTCACCTACCTTTCAGACTCCTGGTCATCCTCCTTTCGGGACTTTGGCGAAAGCTTTGCCATTGCACTTGACATCTCAAAGGCTTTCGATCGAATCTGGCATAAATCTTTAATTTCCAAACTGCCCTCCTACGGTTTCTATCCTTCTATCTGTGCCTTCATCGCTAGTTTCCTTTCTGGTCGTTCTATAGCCGCTGTTGTAGACGGCCATCGTTCTTCTCCTAGATCTATCAACAGTGGTGTTCCTCTGGGCTCTGTCCTATCACCAACTCTCTTCCTTTTATTCATCAATGATCTTCTAAGCTGTACATCTAACCCTATCCACTCATACGCTGATGACTCCACCCTTCACCTTTCCATTCGGTTCCCGCAACGCCCATCTCAACAGTTACTTCAACAAACAAGGGATGAGGCTATGGCACACCTAATGTCTGACTTGGCTCGTATCTCTGACTGGGGTAAAAATAATATGGTTGTCTTTAATGCATCTAAGACTCAGTTCTTACACCTATCAACCCGACAAAATCTTCCACAGGTATACCCACTAATGTTTAATAATATTCAGCTTAATCCTGCATCATCCTTGAACATGCTTGGGGTTTCATTTACTCGGGACTTATCTTGGAAAAATCATATTACATCTCTTGTAAAATCTGCTTCCAAGAGATTGGGTGTGCTAAGCCGACTCTGCTCTTTCTTTACCCCTGCGCAATTGTTGACTCTATACAGGGGTTTTATCCGCCCCTGTGTGGAGTACAACTCTCATGTGTGGAGAGGCTCCCCACATACAGCTTTTCTCAATAGGGTGGAGTCAAAGGCTTTTCGTCTCATTAACTCTCCTCCTCTTACTGACTCCCTTCAACCTCTGTCTCTTCGCCGCTCTGTTGCATCTTTATCTCTTTTCTATCGCTACTTTAATGGTCACTGCTCCTCTGAACTGTCTGCTTGCATTCCTCCACCTCTACGACGGGCGCGTAGCACCCGTCTGGTAGCAAACTCTCATCCCTTTTCTGTCCAACTCTCTAATGCAAGAGTTAACCGTTACTCCCAGTCTTTCATTTATGCAACAGGTCAGCTCTGGAACTGTCTCCCTCTGTCTGTATTTCCTGCTGCCTATGATCTCCAGTCTTTCAAACGCAGTGTGTCCAGGCATCTCAAAATGATCGGATCTTGAATTTGGCTCTCTATTGTATTTTGTTTTTCTCTTGGAGGGAACTGTTACTGCGGGCTCATGGCCTTTGGTTCCTTCTTCCTCGTATAAAAAAAAAAAAAAGGCAATCTGTGTTGTGTTAATTGGGCGTATTTGCAAAACAAAACAAAACAAAGGTATAAAAGGCAATATATTATGAGGCATTGTTTTTTGTTTTTGTTTTTAAGCTATAATACCACAACCGATATATTGACAGCTGTCATCCCCAGCGTAGATTGCCGCTCACCACAACAAGGACACAATGCACACGCAGGAACACACAGTGTTTGTCTCATTTCCTTCAATCCTTGACGTATTTTTTGTCTCCAGACGATTTTATATTTTGAAAAAAAAAAAAAAAAAGAGATATAACCTCGATTAACCCCTTCTCTGAGTAAGTTTGTACCTCCTTTAAGTATTAATGTTTATCCAATCATTAATTCCACATGTAACTCTCATTTCTCTTTCGTTCACTTCAGCATACTCATTAATTCCTATATTGCGTACACCATGCATCCTATTTATTCAGAGCTGATATGAAAAAGGGTAATTTCTGCAGCCTGTATTTTTTTTTTTTTTTATGTCGCATTTCCTCTCTCATTTTACCCACTTGTTTGTATTCTTTTTTCCTCCACCTGTTCGCATCTCATATCCCTCATCTATAAGCCTCTTCCTCTGAGTTCCAGAGTTTTGTGTGCAAGCATCTACTTCCTCATCACCACAAGGAGGAGCATCGCTCCCCCTTTAAAGTAACCCAGACAGTGCGATAGGAGAGAGAGCCCCCCCCCCCACCTTCCTCTACTCTTGTCCCCCTTCCCCTCATCCGCACCCTCTCCCATCACCCGCAACCCTTCCCCCCATCCCATCACCCGTACCCTATCCCCACCCCAACCCAGTCCCCCCTCCTCTCACCTTCACCTCAACCTGTGTCCTAAAGCTGACCTTCTTGGCCGCTTTCCCCATCCCCTCTCCCCACCCTGCCAGGCCACCCCAGAAGATTTATGTACGTAGTGTTTGCATACCTCAGGGCTCCTCACGTGCCAACATTGGTATACCCAGATGTGCTGACTGGCAGGTTGTAGGCATGGTTTTGACACTATAGTTCATTCACTTTAGCTTGGACCAGATTTTTATTTTGCAGTATATTTCTCGTAGCTCAGAGGCAGAAGACAGCACTATGGCTCTACATTCTGTCTGTAGCACTTCTTCGTGACTGACACCATGTTCCAATGCTGTTCTTATTTTAGAACTCAGCATTCAAGATTTAGGGATGGAAATTTTAAGTTCACGTAAAGTGAACAGAGTATACCTGGCGTTGTGAAGATGGTTGCATTGAACAGCTGTATTGCAAAGACTCGTTTGTATTTTATGATGTTATTTGTGCTGCCTCCCAATAATTTTATTTATTTTACGAGATGTGGTGATGGGAAAGTGGTATGCGTGGAATAGTGAGACTGTCCGTCCTTGTGAGCACGTGTGTATATGGGAGGTGATCACATGTTTAGTTAGTACTGTTCATATTTACGACTGGACTGCCTGCGATGAATATTGGTGAAACTAACCTTAAATCCAGATAGTTCCTTATCCCTCAAACGCTTGTTGATGCCACAGGGAGGTAAAATCGTCTGACGTTACCTACACACACACACACACACACACACACACACACACACACACACACACACACACACACACACACCTTGCAAATGGTTAGGCTTAGCTAATGATGCTAATGCTTTTGAGTAAGATGAGTTTATTTTTATTATGATTATTTCTGTTTTCTTGCTAGCAGCACATTATTTTATGCAGCTCTGTGCAATCATTTGTTTCTGATGACACCATTACAAGCAAATATTTTTCCCTACATTATAAGAAGTAAAATTAGGAAAATGCCAACGCAGTTGCATTCAAATGTTGTTTCTGTAGTTTTTCTTATTTCTTAAACAAATTTTGCTTTAAAGAAACTTTTAAAACTTAGTGGGTTAGTTAATATCCTTCATTTAACCACTTACATTTTAGGGCACTCTCCTTAGCTCAAAGAGAAGCATTTGTTAGCAGTAAGAATAAATTAATGTTGACTACCTCTGACTGAAAGGGGTAATGTGCGCAACAGCACCTGACCCTTTTTGTTTACATTTTTTGTGCACGTTTTTGGGAAAAAATTCGTGTAATATTTCCCCTCATTACCTTCACACTTTCCTTTTCCGGCAGATATATCATAGCTGAGAGAGGCATGGTATTTGTCTCAGCCCATAGGTGGTTCTTTGATGCGAAGCGTTAGGAGGAAAGTGACGGCCATGCTTTCAATGTGTAGCACATGCAGAAGACTAGTAATGTAATTTTTGACACTGACTGTACCTAAACACTCACCAGCATACATTAACGTGGCCGCCTTGGTTTCCGCTTCGCCCCTCCAGCACTCAACATCCAGGGTACACAGTGGCGGTGATTTTATCCTGAATCCACAATGATCCTTCCTGGTAATGTTTGATCCGCCCATCAGCCAGTCACCAGAAAGAGACTTAATCCTATCTTTTCACGTTGGATAAGAATAATTTCCACTCAGTTGGTGCGTATGTTCATCTTCGGTTCTTATCTGTTAAACTTTGTTCCCTTACCAGTTTCTCTCTCTTATTAGATATCTGCACCTCTCTCCCCATAACTTTCCTCTGTCTTCCAGTTTGTTACGCTCTCGCCTTTATTCTGTACCCCTCTCTTCGTTTACCTGTTCCCCTTTCTTTATCTCTTCCCTCTGTCTTTATTTGTGCCTCTCTTCTATTAAATATTTATTCTTCTCTTCCCTTACCGCTTCCTCTCTGTCGCTATCCCACTGTACGTCCCTCTTCCTTCCGTATTCTCTCCCATATCTCTTCCACTCGACCCTTATCTCTTCCCTTTCTACCCCTCGTCGGTTCCCATCTCTGCCCTTGTGCAATCTTTTGTTTCCCCTTGTCTGTCCTCACAGTTTCTCTTCCCTCTCTCACCTTTACCTGTCTCCCTCCACTTGTCACTTTGAAAGTAATATATGGACGTACTGGAATTGGCGTATGCTTCCACCAGACATAGACCTTCATTATGTTTGTGGGTGTACTTTGTCCATTTATTCGTCAGTGTTTCGCGTTTTCAGACTAAAAGTGAGTAATTGTTCGAGCAAACGAGCGAAGCGAGCGAGCTAGAACACCAACTTTAGTCACAGTTTGGATCTCCGACATATGTACCCGAGCAAAAGACTTATCGCATCAGCAAGAAATGGGGGAAGGGGTCGGGAGCAAAACTCTGTAGTACAGCAGCAAACTTTTTTGGATATCTCAGCCAATTTTGAAGCTACAAGAAAGATAGAGACCAATTTGGAAATCGCATAATAATCCTCAATTATTTTCATTTCATAGACAACCGGTAATTCCCAATAGTTTTTCTGTAAATCGAGGAAACGATTTTTATTAGGCATATTAGGGTAACAGCCGGCTGCACAAGGCAAGAAATATCGGTCTAAGGTTGCGTGAGTAGCGCAACAGTATTTTCGGACGATTGCTGAGAGCAACCAGTTTTTGCCTTTTCAAAACAAATAATACCTTCTGTTTGGCCCTAGAACTAAAACTAATGCATGAGGAATATTGGTTTTAGGAAGTGAGAGAATTTTGTGGGTGTAATCCAATAAGTTCTTTTTAGTATTCTCATGTCAGGAAATCAAAGGAAGATGATGAGTCACATGAGACAATATTCAGCACTGCCTGACTTGCTCGCTCGAACACGTTCCACACTTTTAGGGGTTACTGATAGTGTGCTGGTGGTATGCATGGACCCTGTTGGTTCATATCGATTACATATACACACTCTGACACTTACACACATACTCCAACAACTGGACTTTCACGTGCATTGCTTCTACAACCGACACAAATTCCTCATTGAGAATGTCCGTTCCTGCAGTGAATTTCCTGTGGGCAGCTATGATTTGTCATTAATTCTCTATGACAAGCACTAAAATAATACATAAATGTATACTGTAATAAAAAGCAGTTCAAATTAATTCTGTTTTTAAAACCTGGATATATTACTATGCACGTACTAAAGAGAAGCAATACTTAAAGAATTTTGAGTCTCGTTAGAAGGCTAAAGATTGTGAATTGTCAGAGCCTCCATTTAAAAGTCCCTGGGCCGAAATGAAAGAATGGCTACCTGTCAACTCTGGCTGCAGCGATGGCCTCCCAGTCGGCGGTATTGGTCTCATCGGCGGGTACTGGTGTGTGACGGATGGACCGACAATCTCCGGGAATAAAAATACGGTCGGACAAATGAAAAATGGACGACAGAAAGATTTAAAGCAAAAGCACGAAAATGTGCACATAGAAAATGTCTCCCCTACGCTCAGTATAATAGTCTAGTGGTAACAAGAACTATGTAAGACATCTTCCATAAGGAGTTCATTGATAGTACCTTTCTCCTTCAGTCTGAGGTAACAAGAGCGAAATAAGAAATACATCATCTTACCGAAGAGGTAATTGAAATCTGTTTCTATCCCGTTTAGTTAGAGAAGCTTCTTCAAAGCTGAGGAAAGCGAACTTTTGGTAGCTCTACTAAAAAAAAAAAAAAAAATGAAGTGTGCGGAAGAAAGGAAAAAAGAGAGGCCGCCAGAAGAAAAATGACCGAAGGAACAGAAAAGTGAATGACACAAAAAGAACATAGCCAAAAAACGAATTGAACTGTTTACCAAAGATTGAAAGCCAAACGAAAAACAAACACCCGGGATGTGAAAAAGAAAGACAGGCAGATGGGGTGGAATGCGGACTGCTGACTGGATGAATGATGGACAGATAGACATATGGGTAGACGAACAGAATGGTTGATGGATGGACAGGGGAACGGAAAAACGGATGAACTTGTGGCAAGATAACGGAAATATAAGGACTATCTTTTCCCTTCTTTGTCTGCCTTCCTTAGTGGGCCAAGTAAAAGCATTATGTAAACAAGTTCTTTTTTTTGTTTGTGCGGCATGCTTCATGAAACAAGGATAATTGATGAGAAAACGAATCCTGTTGCACCCGTTCTTGTATGGGTTCCTTCTTGAAACTGGAACAAGGAAAAGGGGCAAATGCACAGATATTAATATTTTCGTTCGTTTGTGGTCTGTTTCGTTGAACAGGAAGGATGGACTGATGAATGACTCCTTTTACATTAATTTTTATGTAATCTGCTGGAAAAATGAGAACCGAACAAGCCTTTTTTTTTTTTTTTCTTGCATGAACTGTTGCGTGAAAACTTTCATTTGAGCGAGTAAACGACTGTTATTTCGTTTTTGTTTGGTTTTATTCATGGAAATTGAAATGGGACGAATAAACCGTCTTTTTTGTATCGTGAAGCAGTTAGGCTATAATATATATATATATATATATATATATATATATATATATATATATATATATATATATATACAGTATATATATTTTCTGTCCTCGTATGGCATGTTTTGTGGGACAAGGGAAAGGGACTAAAATTAGGGTTCTGGTCTTCCTCGTGTGACAGTGTTTCGTAAAATAAAAAATAAAAACGTGAGTAAACGAATAATAATATTTTCGTCCTTGTATGGCGTGCTTCGTGCAGCAAGGAATATGGTCAAACAAAATTTACCCATTATTCATCCCTATGTGTTCTGTTTTGTTCTAGTTCAATCCTCCTCATATGACCTGCTCCATGTAACAAGAAAAAGAACAAGTATAACGAGATGTGTCTCTTCTTGGCTCTTTTTTTTTTTTTTTTTTTTTTTCGGACTCCGTTGTGAAAGACCTCCAGCAGAGAATGAGGTAGAGACAGGTGGGCGACACCTACTGTGACCGAGTTAACATCTAATTCCCGCACATCTTAGAGGTGGATCTGCAAAGGTGCCGGGAGAGGAAAATGAATAGCAGCAAAAAATAATGATGATTTGGTGATAAGTGGGAGAGATTAGAGGGAAAAGAGAGGGAGAGAGACAATGAAGGGGCTAATGAATGGGGATATGAGTGGGAATAGGGAAGGAGGACGAAACTGGTTGGATTATATAAAGGAATGAGATGCAAAAGGGAGGAGAAAATGGCGGTAAAAGCCAAGAGGCAATATAGAAGAAAAGGTTGAAAGATAGAGATGAAAGGGTGGTGGGGAGGGGGTTGTGAAGGGGGATGCGAGAATAGGGAGGGAGAGGGACACTGGAGGAACTCGAGAATGGGGATGGGGGAGAAGCAAGGAGAAAAAGAATATTGAGAGGACTAGAGAGTGGGGATGTATGAGAGAGCAGGAAATGTAAGGAAGGAGAGTGTAAGAGGAAAGCAGGAAGGAAGGAAGAAGAATGTTAAATGAAAGCAGGAAGGAAGGAAGGAGAAATAGAGTAAATAAGAAAGGACGAACCAAGGAAGAGAGCTGCGGGATTAATGAAAAACGAGGTAGGAATGTGAGAGGGAGTAGAAGAGAGAGGCAGGTACAAGACAGAAGGAATAAATGAATGTAGTGAGTAAAAAAGCTGAGGTAAAACATGAGCAACATGGCAGGAGGAGGAAAAGGGGAAAGTTATAGAGTAAGTGAAATAAAGAGTATGTGAGAGGGAGTAGAAAAGAAAAGGATATACAAGACTGAAGATGTATAAAGAAGATTGAGGAACAGAATTAAAGAGCAATTAATAAAGGAGAAAAATGAAAGCTGGAGAGGAAGGAAGGGAGTGAACAACAAGCTTAGTTAATTATTACTATGTAAGGTGGTGATTGGGATGAAGTATGGATGGAATAAACAACTGTGAAAGGAAGTTGGACATTCAGTAAGTCAGAAAGTGATGCAGAGGGGCGAAAAAGAGAAAGTAGGTGCATAAAGAAAACGAGAAAAGAGGTAGAAACTGAGAGAAGTAGTGAGGATCAAGGATAGAGAGGGAGATGTAATGCCGGTCCGAGAGGAAATGAAGATGGATATTGATGAGATGGAAAAGAGAAAATTCGTATATGGAAGAAATGAAAGGAGGAAGAGACTTTGAGAGATATGTTGAAAATGAAATAAATAAAGGGGTGTGTAAGACACGGGGTGAGGGGGGGGGGATGGAGAAGAGGGTATCAGAGGAAAGTTAAGGAAAATGGTGACATTAAGAGAAATTCGTATCTAGAAGAGGAGGAAAAATGTAGGGGAATGATAAGTGAAGACAAAACTAGTTTTTGAGATTGCAGGATGAATTTGTGTGTTTGTGACAAGGTGAGTGAAAGTGTGTGCGAGTAAATGATTGAAACTGTGTTTAAATGAGAAGAGAGCGAGTATGCGTATGAGGGAAAATGTAGAACAAGGAGAAGATGAGACAGGACGTTCCTTAGATTTACAAAAGAGGGAAGAATGACAGTGAAGAAGAAAGAGTAGTGTGCGGGAGTAGGGAATGAGAAAATGAGGCAAAGTTCCTTGCACTGAGAAAAGAGAGAAGGATGAGTGAAGTAGAAAGAGTAGTGTGTATGAGAAAGAAATACTGTAGAGTGAGTGAGTACATGGAATAGATTGAGCATACTTGTAAAGGGAAAACTAATGGGGATGAGAGAATGAAAAATCACTGTAGTAAATATGCAAAAGACGGCTGATGAAAGTGTAATTATGCGGGAATGAGCGGGCCCCACTGATAAAGAGTGAAGGTGCAAGAGCGAGAAAGAAAAAGACAGAGTAAGTGCGACAGTGAAAAAGAGAATTAGTATGCGTGAGACAGGGAAAAAAAAAAAAACGAGAACAACAGAGTGAAGAATGCATAATGTTATGAAATCCATAAGAGGAAATAATAGAGGTGTGGAATTGGGAGAGGGGCTGAGGTGCAAACTTGAGACAGGGATAATGAGGGCGAGGCTCAGCAGTGAGATGAAGTGGGGAGGACAATGATCTGAGAGGGGGGAAAATAGTAAAGTGGAGAGAGAGAGAGAGAGAGAGAGAGAGAGAGAGAGAGAGAGAGACAGACAGACAGACAGACAGAGACAGAGACAGACAGACAGACAGACAGACAGAGACAGAGACAGAGACAGAAAATGTGTGAACTTTAACTAACCGAGGGAAGCCTAGATAAGAAATATACTCTTCCACTTCTGTGTAGTCGCCTAAGGGATTGCCGCTCATTTTGTGTAATGGGGATTTCTTCGCCTTACTGTCCCTGCCTCTTCTCGTTCACTCCCTCCACTTATCGTCGAAATACTCTTCTTTTCCTCCTCATATCTTCGTCCTTCACGTTATCGTCTTCTCCAACTTTTTTGCCCTTTCCTTCTCTTCCCCTCTTTCCACCTTCCTTTCGTTCATTTCCTCTTCTTTTCGTACTCTTCCAGGGCCGTTTTTCCTCGCACGTTCCTTTTATATTAATTATTGTTGTTGCTATTGTTTACGTCTGTGGGGAGATAGACTGACGAACGAACGCATGCACAGTGCGAGATTGGAGAGAGGAGTCTTGAAAGCGCGCGCGCACACACACACACACACACACACACACACACACACACACACACACACACACACACACACACACACACACACACACACACACACACACACACACACACACACACACACACACACACACACACACACACACACACACACACACACACACACACACACACAGAATTACTGGAAACTTTTACATTCCAATCCGAGAACAGTCTCAGTAAAGAGAAGTGATTTAGCAGTAACACGAAAAAATGACAGGCTTAATCGTACCAAAGGAATTAAGATGGAAGGGTAGCATCGGGTTGTTGGTGCGATATCATTCACAGTGCGGCATCGGATTCTAAATGCGATATCGAACTGCAAGTTGGGACTGGATTCCAAGTGTAGCATTAGGTTCAAAGTGTGGCGTAAGATTCAGTGTAGCAGGGGATTCAGTGTATAGTGTTGGATTGTAAGTGCAGTAATGAATTTTCATTGTAATATTATAGTCTAAGGATAGTATCGGATGCTGAGTATAATACTGGATTCTAGTGTAGCATCTGATGCTGTGTGGGACACCGGATTTAAGTGCCTCATTAGTCTGACAGCTTCTCGTAAATCATCATCAAGAGTTACCATGACAACGTGACCCCCAGGCAACCAGCAGCAACTAAGCATTAAAGCGAAGCTGCCGTGATGTAATGGCCGGCGAGGGTTCTTACATCAAAACACTATCTTATGAGGTAAAAATGTGAGTAAGTTTTGAACCCTCTGCCTGAAACTAATATGAAAGCCGGATTATCATAAAAGGTAAAAATATGTACAGGTTATATACATGGCGTCCCAGTTCAAGATACTCCTTTTGAGCTAAAAATGTGACCAGCTTTGATATCACTCATCTCCAATAATAGAACACTAATCTTGTGATCTAAAGATGCGAGGCGATTTAATATCAGGGTCTTTGTTCCTAGAACACTAATCTTGTGAAACAGAAAGATGAGCAGGTATTGATTTCACGTTTATTAGAATATTTTTATAACTTGAGTTTGAAATACGAACAAGTTGTAATTCCTTCAGCCTCGGGTGGCCGCCACAATGCCCATTAAGAGAAACAAGACGGTAGCAAGATTAAAAATAAACGAGACGTCAGAATACTGAAGTCCATGGCTTCTGATTCTACGAGAAATTTCACAAAACTAAATAAAATCCCCTGGCGGCTAGAACACTATAAAAGACGTCCTAATACGGAAGGGGTTAATGGAAACACTATGTCTCACAGTTGCTGAGATCACATATGCTAAAATCTTCAACTGAGAGGATAGAACCTTATTATTAAAAGAAGAGAGTCCGGGATTACACCTGATTGTGTCTTATTTCTGTAGCACCCGAGTATGTAGTTAGTTTCCTTTTCTAGTTCACAAGATGCGGCAGTCAGATATTTTGGCACACCTGATACCAATCCTTTCATTTTTTTTTTTTTTTTTCCTAGCATGATTCACTTGGGGTGACCACTCGTAGCGAAGATGTTAGCCCGTTCAGTAAAAAGGTGACTTTTGTATGAATTCTTTTTACCAACAGATGATTTTTCTCTTCTTCAGTTTAGGATAGACCCACCCTTAGCGAAGGGAATATTGTACTGTAGACGGACCATATTCTCACACACTTTTGGGATGACAGCCCATTTTTACCATTTAATTACCTTGTGTGTGTTGTGTAAAGGTGAGTAATTTTACTTGGCTAAACAATAGGGAGTCAGTTCTGTACTGTGTTATATAATAGTGTTAGCGGCTTTATATTCAGGGACATTACACGTGATGATTTTTTATTACCTTGCGAGGAGTCACAGGCGCCATTAAGAATGGAAATTTATCAAGTGCGGTGTTAGACACTTCAAAGGGTATAACAGCGTATTGCGTGTTAAAACTACATGCCATTGTTGTAGTAGGTGATTGAAAAGTAAGTATTTACACTCCTGCGTTTTAGAAATATCAGATGTGAATGTAAAGGTAAGCTGAAATTACCGGACATTCTTACAGGTCTCAGTGATAAGCACATTACGTTATCTTACGTTCTGAAGATTTAGAAATGCGACTGTTCAGGAATATGTCGGCTGCATTTTTAATGTAGGATAAGATTAGCGTAGGATAAGAACTAGACTATGGAGCCTCGTAAACGATGTAGAGTAAGGAAGTCAGTTGATGACAGGATTGAGGTGAGTATCGTTACATGGCGTGGTTACACACAGAGTCGTTGGGAATAGAATGTTAAATAAGGTGTACAAAAGTAAGTTGTACAGTAGAGTGGGAGGAGCAGTGGATGGTCAGGAACAGTACTGATTGATTTGCTGAATTAATATATCAGCGAGGCTTGGAATTTAAGGAGGCAAAAAAATAGATGGGAGAAGTACGTACAGTATATATGAAGTGCATATGTATGGATATGCATATGACAAGGGTTGGACTCCATAGGAACTAAATTTTCTGCTTCAGAGACACTAAGAAGTACAGTTTTGTGTGAATCTGGCCCTTTAGGTGGAGCCGAGAATTTCGAGAACGTAAGTAGTAGAATACTACATTAGGCACTGATAATCGTTTCCTAATTTGTCCTTTCCCACATTCTAATTTTGTATTGCATTCATCATATGTATTAGTGAGAAGTAGGGTTAGGATGACGATGATGAGGAGGAGGACGACAGTGATGACTGAAGATCTAAACATATTTCGTCAGAAATAGGTCATTGATGGTAAGGTGGTGTTATGTGTGTGTGACATTAAAAGCCAGGGTTGACGCAGCCCTCAAGTACTGGTTACAAGAAGACACAGGTGTGTTTACTCCACCACCACCAGACTCTCTCATCAACAAACCCACACCCATAAACGACCTTCACTGACTTGGAACACTAAGTTGCTGTATCACCACTAACAGTATGCTCACATTATACCGTCACCCATACCACTACACCAGACACTCACGCCACACACCTATAGTCACAAACGACCGCCGTTAACTTAGAATATCTTACTAACACGCAAGTACTGTGCTCACACCATTATATAGCACACTAACCACGACACCACACACTGACACTACACACTCACACACACGAACTAATTTCACTAACTTGAAATTTGTTTTGCTCTGACACTACTAATACCACACTCACACTGCCACACCACTAGCCACACCAACACCACACTAGCACCCACATCCCTAGAACCCTACACCAGAAATGCACACCTGTGACCATATTCATGAACCATCCGTGCTGACTTGGAATTAATGTTGCTCTAATACCACTAATACTGCTCTCACACAGGTACACCACCTGTCGCACCTGCTTATCACTATTCACGCTACAGCACCAGCCACACGGCGTCACCATACTCAAAAACCACTTTCACTTTGACTATGTTGCTCTTGGACTTACCACACAAGGACTTACACCTACATTATAGTATCCACATGAATAATAAAGCACTAACACCTTCAACAGGGAAACCACAATTTTTTCTCTTAAACCAACAACAGAACCCCCACGCATCGAAACACACACACACACACACACACACACACACACACACACACACACACACACACACACACACACACACACACACACACACACACACACACACACACACACACGCACACACACACACACACACACACACACACACACACACACACACACACACACACACACACACACACACACACACACACACGAGAAATATGACTACTATTTTGTTTAAGGCTAGCAGGGGTACCCGGCGTTTCTGGGCCAAAAAGGCTAACACTCAAATTCTATTTGTTGTTGTTCAATCTTTATTTCTACCCCAGGAAGACCATGTACCTTTTAAGCTCATGAAGAGGGATTATAAGAAGTCCAGAAACTTTTTATTTCATCATTCGCAGACTAACACACAGTAATTGTGCGCACTTGTTTACTATCATCGGTGACCTCAAATGATCTCCGACCGGCGAACTCAAATGACCTCGGAGGTCAACCTCACATAGTCTGCGTCCGAACTGGAGGTCATTTGAGTCTCCATGCCAAAAATTAGGCTGCTAGGCCCAGTCATTCGTGCGTGTATTACCGGTGACAAAGGACCTCCGACCGGTGACCTCAAATGACCTCGGAGGTCAACCTCATATAGCCTATGTGTGAACTGGAGGTCATGTGAGTCTCCATGCCAAAAATTTGACTGCATGGGTACCCGGAGTTGCCCGGGCCAAAAAAGCGAACACTCTACCAGTGACCTCAAATGACCCAGATCTGAATTTTGACACCCTAAAACCATCCATGGGTCACCTGATTCAGAATATATACGGGTCTAGGATCTTTGGCATATATATATATATATATATATATATATATATATATATATATATATATATATATATATATATATATATATATCCATCAGTGGTCCCTCTATCGTAGTATTTTTCAGCAATAATATTCATGTAGTGGTAGGTGGTGGCGACCATCATCCACTCACTTGATGTAGTACTGCCTACTTCTTCCTTAGCCTTTATCATTCTTTTTCTGTGCCTGCCCTCCTCTCTTCCTATTTCTCCCATCTTTCCTGTCACTTCTTTTAGCTTTTCTTTCCTTTACAGGTGGCTTTACATTGAGTGACAAACAAAATGGTTTCCTGTAAACCAAGAAACCATTTACAACGCTGGATGGTAACCATATAACCAAACCATACGTGCTCCCTACGTGTCAACAGTTGGGTTGGTGGAGGGTTAGTGCCCCTCCCTGTAAAACAAATGAATCAAAGTCAAATGGCCACCCCTTACGGGATTATGGAGTCTGGCAATAGATAGATAGATAGATATCCATGTCATAATTTTTTTCATCATAACTGGTATAATCGATAGGGCATGTGAGGGGAAGGGGATCTATGATAAAAATAAATGATATTAGGTCAAACAGATGATGAACATGTGTATGTCATTTTTAAGTCTTCCTCAGAACATATACAATGCTGTGATAGATAACAGAAATTTGTGAAAAAAAAAAAAAAAAAGTTGGGATGATTACTGGAACAACTGCAGTATGGAAGAGGATATTCCGCCTTTAAAAAAAAAAAAAAAAAAGTAGGGGTAGGACTGTGGTGGCGGCGGCTACGGTGGATGATTATGATGATTCTCCACCTCTGTTAAAGATGTTGCGATGAATATAGGTTAATTATATATATATGATTTTTTCCTCCTCGTCAAAAAAATAAATGTGATATTTTCTTCACTCAATTGGTGATATTGCGTTGTCATCGATTATTTCACAACTTTCTCTTGTTTCCCATCGTCCTCCCGATTAATAGGCCTACCTCTCGCATCGCTTGTCTTTTCAACATCAGCTTTCCTCATCTCTTCCTTATTAGTAGTTCTCATAGTTTCATTCTTATAAAATTCTCTTCGTTGTCCTCTGCTGCTAGCATTTATTTCACTTACTTTCAATCTGTTTTTCTTCAATCTTCCGTATCATTTTTCTCACAACCCTCACCACCATCCTCGGTCGCCTCTTTTTACCTTATAATATCTGCAGTCTTCAGTTATTGTCATCCTTTATTCTTCCTCTTTCCCTTGTTCCCATCTTGGTTTTACTTGTTTCCACTCAATCTTCTCTGTTCGTTGGTCCTACTGACTCCTGACTATTCTCTGCCGGACAGAATTATTCTTCCTTATGTCTTCCCTTTGCATAAAATTCTATTATCCTTCGTCCACCTAACTGCCCTTTCTCCTTTCCCCTCTCCCCCCCCCCCACACACACATATTTGAATTCCTGTCATTTTTAATGTAATTCCCATACTATTTTTAACCATGATTCACTCTCCAGCCCTCTGCATCCTACTTCTCTTGCCCTTCAGCAGCATCACAGCTATATGTCCCGTTTCCTTAGCGTTGTGGAATGAAGGCAGTATATGGGCAGTATGAGGACAGTGTTAAATCAGTGTAAAAGTAGTATGAAGGCAGTGTGATGGCAGAATGAGAGCATTATGAAGTGGTGACGTCATGATCCAAGCACACTTGTTCTCCTCGGCATTGTCACACGACGTATTGTGTCGCTGCTGCTCTTTGGCCGCTCTTGAGACGTCAAATGTTGCCTGAGAGAGAGAGAGAGAGAGAGAGAGAGAGAGAGAGAGAGAGAGAGAGAGAGAGAGAGAGAGAATAGCGACCTTATTATACTCTTACCTCTTGCATATTTTATTCAGGTTAGGAATTTTCATCAATATGCTGTGGAATGAGAGGACGTCTTTGTTATTTTTATTCCTGCTACCCGTTGACGGTTTTATTCATCTGTTGGTAACTCTCTTAGTGAAGGGATGAGTAACAATCTTTGTTAAGCTCTTAAGTACTGCGATGTGTATCATTGTGTTGCTACTGCCAGCAGACAGATTTACATAATCCATATAATTTTACCTTTTCAGTAAGAATATTTCCTTGTTAGTATAATTTGACTGTCAGAACCGACGAGGCATCGAAATGAAAGAATAAAGTACGTACAATAGGCAACATATGAACCTGGGACAGCACAAGTTTTTAGCAGATTTATGGCATTATGTGCACTTAACTTTGACATAATTACATATTTGTTGGTGACACTGACATGAATGAACAGAGGTGTTAAATATTAGCTGAAAAGGCCGAATAACTGTGACGCATGAACGTCGGAAATTGTAGCTTGACCTCCACTTCACACAGACACTGTTCCAAATTCATATGAGGCCAGATGTATATAGACGCACATAACAAGTGATGTCTAGAGACAACTTTTTTTTCAGCTCAGATATATTTATAGCCGAAGAGTTCAGATATACCCTTCATTAATTAATTCGGTACAGAGGCAATATGTAAATGGAAATAAATTGTCTGTGACAAGAATTAACTCCAGTGTTGAATGCGCTTGCTAAAGGTTTGCAAACTAACACTTGAATGCTTAACTCTTCCTTGATGAGGGTAAAGCGTGATTATTTTCTTGCCCTCGCTGCTCATTGCCCTGCGTAATATAGATTATAGGATAACAACGTCTAATGCTTACAGTTTTAATAAATGACCGTCAGTGATAGTTATCCCTATTTTGTACTCTCCGGTTGCTCTTTCTGGGTCCTCCCTACTCCATGTGTGAGATAGAAGAAGATGGTGATGATATGATGCCTACGACGTCGATTAAGAAGAAGAAGACGTCGACGACGGCGACGCAGAAGAGAAGGAAAAAGAAGGATGCGTTAGTGATGACGACGACGATGGCAACGACGACGACGAGAAGAAGAAGGAGAAGAAGAAAAAACCAACGATGACGACGACGACGATAATGATGATGATGATGATGATGACGTTGACGAAGAAGAAAAAGATGAAGAAGATAAGATGCCACGTCAGACCTGTTTAGAATATAGTTCTTTGTGAACCTTATTGCCTGCTCCACTGATTCCCATGGTTTTTGACCTCAAAAAGCCAGATGTGACAACCATTTTCTTTTCAGATGAAGGAAAACCCTGCCTCAATAGTTATGAAGCTTCAGTGTCCGAAAATCGTGAAAACAGCCTTCTTCGAAATAGATGGCCTTGCAAATTTGGCATTGTTTCCTTTAATATTCAACCTAGGGCATTATAAAGGGTACTATTGTAAAGCCCACGAAATTTTCTTTCATTGGTGTAAAGATTCATACAGAAATATGAATAATATTAGTATTATTATAAAGTAATAACAAGAATATGTTTGAATTTGACGAATTTTCCCTTCATAATGGAATAAAAGGTAGGTGTCATTCAGAATTATTTTCTAAGGTTTCCTTTTTGAAATTTTCAAAATGCTTTCAGTGTCATAAAAGACTTTGTAGTTACTTGTAGTGGAGTTTTCTATATATTAGACTTGTGGGCGAGCGGTTGTTATATTTGAGTAGCTTGTAAGTAGATAATCTTCTTTACCATTTGTCATGTAGTGACAGGAGGGGTAAAGAATAGTATGGGACTATTTTTATTTGTCTTGGAAATATTAACAAGTCTCTCACACAGAGCGGAGTATAAAGTAGAGTCCCGCTAGCTATCTCTCTGTCTCGCTCTCTCTGTCTCTCTCTCAAGTTGCCAAGCCCTTCTCCCTGCGACCTGTCTGTTCTAAGGCTAGCTTCTTTCTGCCCTCTCTTTCCTAAATTCTGGTGAAACAGGAGACGTATCACGTGTGTTCCTTGTGAGTGGAAAGTTCTAGAAGCTTGTGTGTGAGTATGTGTGTATGTGTGTGTATGGTCACTAGGAGCTGTCATGTGCCTATAAAGCATTCCTTGAGTTAAGAGTGTGTAAGCATGTTTAGCATTGCTCGATTCTCGCAGACACAATACCCTCTCATCATCTGACTACCTGCTTCTATCTGTCTCTCTATCTATCTATTTATCTATCTATCTATTATGATTTGTAATTATAATATGGAGTCTTAACATATGCTCGGCCGCGTGAAAATGGCGTACCATCGACAGTTAATAGTCATAACATATTAATACATATTATATACACATTATAATGAACTTATAAGCTAATTAAGTGAAATACATAATATTGCAAAAGTAACATAATTGTATGAATATTGTATACATATAATATTCATAGTAAATAGTAATTATTCAGTAATATTACATTTTAAACAAGTTGTATACATATTTGAATAAATGCATTAAAAGTAAATTATTTAACTGTAATACAGTATGTACTTGGGTTATTGTAGTGAAATGCATAATTGTGTTGGCCTTATAACTGTAGTTACATTTTGTTAATGCAACTGTTACATAAGTGTCTTGGCCTTATAATTGTAGTTAAAGTTACATAAAAGTTACATCTTGTTAATGCAACTGTTAATTGGCAAAGTGTAACATAATGCAATCGTTTGTCGTTGCATAATTGTTACATATCGTTTGTAGGTACATAATTGTAGTTAAAGTTACATAAAAGTTACATCTTGTTAATGCAACTGTTACATAAATGGTACATATTGTTTGTAGTTACATAATTGTAGCAAGTGTAACATAATGCAATCGTTTGTCGTTACATAATTGTTACATATCGTTTGTAGTTACATAATTGTAATAAGTGTAACATAATGCAATCGTTTGTCGTTACATAATTGTTACATATCGTTTGTAGTTAAATAATTGTAGTTAAAGTTACATAAAAGTTACATCTTGTTAATGCAACTGTTAATTGGCAAAGTGTAACATAAATATCGTTTGTAGTTACATAATTGTAGTTAAAGTTACATAAATGTTACATCTTGTTAATGCAATTGTTACATAAATGGTACATATTGTTTGTAGTTACATAATTGTAGCAAGTGTAACATAATGCATTCGTTTGTCGTTACATAATTGTTACATATCGTTTGTAGTTACATACTTGTAGCAAGTGTAACATAATGCAATCGTTTGTCGTTACATAACTGTTACATATCGTTTGTCGTTACATAATTGTAATAAGTGTAACATAATGCAATCGTTTGTCGTTACATAATTGTAATAATTGCAGTCCTGACATATGAATCCGGTCATGCTGCGGTCGATGATAGTGATGATGTGTCATGCCACTTGCTTGTGGAGACAACAATTTGCTTTTTTGTTTGTAGTTTATGTGGTATTTTGGCATTTGTAGTAACACTTACACTTATTTTCATTTGTTTGTTATGTGATCTTACTCCATTTCTCTCTTTTTTCTTTCTTTCTTTTTTTTTTTTTTAATGTATTGATTTTCCATAGTTTGTTTTTCTTCGCTTCTGTACGCTTTTTCTATGTTGTTCATGGTTGCATAATTACTGGCTAATTTCCTTGGGATACTTTTTTAAAGTTTAGTTTATATTGCACAGATATTATTGAAAATGATATTATATAGTCCCATATTTTGTTATTTTATAAAAAAAATATATATACACTATATACAGTATTAACTATATACACTGACTTGTTCTGCACTTGTACCTATCGTGGGCAATATATGTGTCAGCACTGTGTGGAAATCATTGTCTTCACAATTGTGTTGATGATGTTCTTTCTTGCTAACGTCATTTGTGTTGGCCATTTTTGTCTTTCTGGTTTTCCTTGTAACTTAATTTATCTGTTTCCACTAGGTAGCTTTAATTAATAAATGTTTAATACAGTTCTTTTAATCGCTCACTGAGTAACTGTGATGGTATATTTTCTTGATCACTTTGTAGATATAATAATGTATACAGTAGCTGTATGTATGAAACACGTATTTTATGTAGGTATAAATGGTAACACTCGTTGGTAGTAAGTAAAAGTTATAATAAATGAATGAATATATACAGTGTAAAATATTTATTGTTGGTGGTTATTTAGTGTTTGAGTTATGCAGATAACTGAAGTAAGTATGTGTATTTAAGCTGTAACTATACAGCACGTTTTATATGTTTGTGCAGAAGCTTATTGTCTATCACTGTGTATTGTATAAATGAAGTAACTATGTAACTCACTAATTTTTACCGTGGTGGGAATGGTGTGAATGGTGGTGCAGGTGGTGAGTTGACTGACGTGGCGTCTTTTCAGCAAGCACGCATGATGACGTCGACTTCCCACACTGGTAGCTGTTGTGAGTAAATGAGTAGCGATGAGTAACTTGAGTGAAGACGAGTGAGTAGGATGAGTTGTGAATATGGACTTGGTGTTTGCTTCGTCGTTTTGACCTCTTCACTCCTGCGTAAGCGTTGGGGGTTGGGTGGATGTAGCAGAGAGAGGAGGGTGAGGTCTGGTGGTTATGAGTTGTGTCTCATTCTTCGTTTGTTTGTTCCGTTTTTCTTTGTCGATGTTTTCTCTGTCCTTTTTCCTTGTGATTTACTCGTTGTAGGATGAAGACTGCCGCTACTTGTAGGTGCGTGTAGAAGATTATACAGACGACTCGTAGAGTTGTTACTTTTAGTTGATTGTAGATGGTTGTAGTTCGCTGGTTCGTCGTAGAAGTTGCAAGATTGTTTGTATCAATATATTGTTAAACTACTTGCAAGGCGTCCTGTGACCTCTTCACCTATGCATCAGCATGATGATCGGGGAGACGGAGGGGGGGCTTGGAGAGAACTGTCAGGAGCTGGTTGTAAGTTGTTGGTTGTGAGAGGTATTCTTGTTTTCAATCTTGATATTTTGTAGGAATTCACTGTTGATTCGTAGACGAGGTTCGTATACGTTCGCTGCTACCAAATGTCATAACAGACTTTGTAGTTACTTGTAGTGGAGTTTTCTATAGATTAGACTTGTGGGCGAGCAGTTGTTATATTTGAGTAGCTTGTAAGTAGATAATCTTCTTTCCCATTTGTCATGTAGTGACAGGAGAGGTAACGAATAGTATGGGACTATTTTTATTTGTCTTGGAAATATTAACAAGTCTCTCACACAGAGCGGAGTATAAAGTAGAGTCCCGCTAGCTATCTCTCTGTCTCGCTCTCTCTGTCTCTCAAGTTGCCAAGCCCTTCTCCCTGCGACCTGTCTGTTCTAAGGCTAGCTTCTTTCTGCCCTCTCTTTCCTAAATTCTGGTGAAACAGGAGACGTATCACGTGTGTTCCTTGTGAGTGGAAAGTTCTAGAAGCTTGTGTGTGAGTATGTGTGTATGTGTGTGTATGGTCACTAGGCGCTGTCATGTGCCTATAAAGCATTCCTTGAGTTAAGAGTGTGTAAGCATGTTTAGCATTGCTCGATTCTCACAGACACAATACCTTCTTATCATCTGACTCCCTGCTTCTATCTGTCTCTCTATCTATCTATTTATCTATCTATCTATTATGATTTGTAATTATAATATGGAGTCCTAACCAGTTTCTTCGGAGGCGTGGGTTCGTATCCCACCGCTGCCACCAAATGTCATAAAAGACTTTGTAGTTACTTGTAGTGGAGTTTTCTATATATTAGACTTGTGGGCTAGCGGTTGTTATATTTCCACAGCCTGGAGAAGGTAGGCACGCTGTAATGGATCTGTGGTGATAACATTAGCAAAGTCAGTCAGCATCTTAATGCTTTTCTCGGCAGTATCCTCTACCTATTTGACTGAACTGACAAGCTGCTTAACTGTATTGAAAGCCTTATTTTGTGACCATTTTTCAGAATATTTGCAAACCATTCTGATTTTACATTTAGAGCATGAAAAACAAAGTGGTAATCTGCACCAGTGAGGTCAACAAGTGTTGTTGTTTCAGAAATCATAGGAAATACTTGTTAACCACATCTGAAACGTTCTGGTCAGTCAGTACTGCAGAGTTTGGGTATCATTCATCCTTTCAGATTTTTGGTTTCTTTCTCATTTTCACTAAAAATAGTGAAAACTGGAACCTCTTGAGTCAAGCACCACCTGCGGTTCTTCAGCTTATCCAGTACAACATTGGCTACTTCTCATCAACTTGTTTGTACTTGAGCATATCGTGTGTTAACTCAAGGTCATTTAATGGAGCATCTGCAGCAGATGTGGCAGTCATTATTTGGAGTTTGTCACTGGTGTGGTTACCCAGTGGAGTAGAAGATGGAATAGTGTGGAAATGGATGAAAGTGGAAGATATGAAGATAAAGGAAGGGGATAAGATGATTGGCTGAGATCACTAAATCATTTTTGAAGTATCTGTGTTAACCACCCATGGCTTCTTTATCTGCTTTCTGACGCCCGAGTTAGAGAAATTATGACCTCACTATTTTTCCGCTATTTACACAGCTGTGAGAATGGTCCATGTTCCACATAAGAAAGCAGAAAAGATCACTGAATCATTCTGCATATTTTCTGTTTCTGGGCAGAATAACATTCACTGATTTTCATTATACTCTGCAGGGACGACCTTGTCCTTGACATAGAGGGTGTGACATACCCTGTAGGAGGAGCTAATGAAAGTGTTCTCCAATGACTGACCAGCTCCGCCTTCTTAACAACCCCTAATCTACGGGGCTACATCTCACATTTCCTTTTCTTTGTGCTCCTTTTCTTCCTCCAATGACCGTTTATTTAGGGAAATTTTCCTTCGTCTCATTTCCCTCCATTCTTAGTGCAATAGTCCTTCATCGCCCATCCTGTATTTGTTAATGCTCTCTTCTCCATTTCTCTCTCTTTTTTTTTTTTTTTCTATATCCTGTCTTTTTTTGTTGTTTCCCTTTCCCCTTTCTCGTTCGCCATCTATTTTTCTATTTTTGGCGGTCCGCCACACTTGTCACATGCCTTCCAGTTCACAACTTTTTTTCTAAGTGCTCTTTTTTTTTTTCTTCTTCTTTCATTGTTCTCAATTTCATTTTTTTTCCCTCACTTCCCATGGTTTTATTTTCTCTTTCGTCTGTTTTTTTCAGCTCATCAACTTGTTAGGATGTGTTTACTTGTAATTAGTAGTGGAAGCCTCCTTTGTGTGTAATAGGCTGTAGATTATAATTAAGACAGAACATTGGCTTGTCAAGTTTAAGGAGGAGTAAACTTCTACATAATTCGTTAGAAACTGACGAGAGACAGTCATTTTATCACTGGACACATTCGGGACACATTTCCCACTAGACACATTCAGACAGTCTTTCACTTTGATTACAAAACACACAGACTGAGCACCATTTCCCTTTTTGGTTTACCTCACCATATAATACTGGTGTGTGGATTGTAT
This sequence comes from Coenobita brevimanus, assembly GCF_032717465.1. Lineage (NCBI taxonomy): Eukaryota > Metazoa > Arthropoda > Malacostraca > Decapoda > Coenobitidae > Coenobita > Coenobita brevimanus. The sequence goes on along the minus strand of NC_137024.1, from coordinate 13,692,402 downwards.
CGCCGAGTTCTCCTAGTTCCTCAAGCTGTGAGTACCTACTAAGGATTTCAGGGGCAGTGTCCAACTGTTTTTTTTAAATAACGTCTCAACAAAGCGTCGGACAAGGATTTAACTTTGGCAGTGCATGTTTGAGACCCCAACCTAATTTGTAAAATTATGCTTTTGTACCAAATGTGTATGATTAAGGCATTTATAAGAGTAAATGTAGGGTAAACTTAGCTAAAATCGTCAGAGGCATGTAGCGAGGCTAGCTTCGGTCACGATACAAGCCCCGCCCACAATTCGGAACGTGACGCAAGTGGCATTTCTATCTTTCTAACCCCCCCCCCACATACTGTACTTTCTCTCTCTCTCTCTCTCTCTCTCTCTCTCCCTCTCTCTTATCTCCCTCCCACTTCCCCCTCCTCCACTCTACCCACTCTCTTCCTCTTCCTCTTCCTCTTCCACCCCTCCCAGCGGTGCCGGCTCAGGCAGTGATTACTACTCTTCAGAAGTGAATAAGTCATATTGACGTCACAATATGTGTAAGAGGGCGATGCATATACTATGTACTAATAGGGAGTCTGGAGGGATGTACAGTCACTTTTAAAATCTGCCGCAGCTCAGAAATATGAGTAACCCTGAGGCATTGAATCTGAAGCAGCTTACATAAAGACAGAACTGCCACTTTCGTCGGTGATTACGACTACGTCACACCGACGTCACGTTCCGAATTGTGGGCGGGGCTTGTATCGTGACCGAAGCTAGCCTTGCTACATGCCTCTGACGATTTTAGCTAAGTTTACCCTACATTTACTCTTATAAATGCCTTAATCATACACATCTGGTACAAAAGCATAATTTTACAAATTAGGTCGGGGTCTCAAACATGCACTGCCAAAGTTAAATCCTTGTCCGACGCTTTGTTGAGACGTTATTTAAAAAAACCAGTTGGACACTGCCCCTGAAATCCTTAGTAGTTTCCAATTGTTGTAATTTAGTTAAGAAAGAGAAATAGCTCATTTTTATACTTGTGTTTTAAGCCTATGTGACTCCCCCTTTTTGTAAACGAATCCTGGTCTTTTTTTATGTTACAGTGTAAAATACGTTGTTAGTTTTCTTGTGAGTTTCATCCTGCCTTTCTGGTGATTGATAAAAGATTACGAAGTAAAGAAAGCAGACTTGCCCAGCACCGTAATATATGCTCGTAAGAAGGTGTAAAACAAGACAAGAAACATATTAACCTTTTCAGTTTTGCCAGAGTCACAGCATCATACCCGAGTTCATGAGAAAACATGAACATCTTCTTACAGTATAGATTCCTTTGCCATCCAACTGGCTTGGTGAATAGCACCAGGTCTCCGGAATCGTTTGTCACAGGCAGGTTCCGCACCGAGATGAATGATGGTGAGTTCTGCAACCTCACGGTAGTCTACTCTGGGAGGGTGTGATGATAAAAGTGTTTCTGTTAGCAATTTCAGAACATCTGCTTTCTTTTTCTGTAGCCAAGATTTTGGATTGGTTTTCCCTATCTTAAGGACTTAATGTTGTTCTTTGCTGATGTCAGCCCAGACTTCATGCGTTTGTTTAAACAGCCTAATGATTTTCAGGGCTTTTCACTTTTCCAAATACTTTACCCCATACAACAACAATTATAATTGCAACATATGATGGCAAGATGCAAGATAAAAAAAAGAAATTCTTTCCAAGCCTTCCCCGCAACAGTTTTGCTGCACCTTTATGAATACCACTGTTACCTGAAGTTTTATCAAACACAAGAACTACAACGTCCGCTACATCCCAAGCTGTGAAACAGCTCCATTGAAGCATTGGCTTGTGGCAGTCCAGCTGAGCTGTCAATTGATGGAATGCTCAGTAATTTGCCTTCCACACATTGAGGAGAGCCAGACAATAGAACTGCAAGAATTTAATTTGAGGAATCTGGAATGGGCTGCTCGTTTCTCTTAATATCTCTCCATCCCAATGCAAAGCCCCTTATTTGGGAGAATTCTTTTTAAATTCGGCCATGTGTAGGTTTATTTGTCCATACATACATATAAATAAATTGAAATGGTACCAATATTATTTTGGAACTATGCTTTGATCTAATAAAGTATTAGACACATATATTAATAGGTATCTTATTCTGATCAGTATGTCAGATTTATTCATATTCCTGCTATTTTTCGATAGTATTCATATTTATGCACACTATCTTTAAAACACACGAAAGAAAGTTTTATTAGCTTTTCAGAGGTAACTGTATTAGCTTTTCAGTGGTAACATTTATGATATCCTACGTAGAATATTAAGGAAGATATAGCCAAAACTGCAAGTCCATCTGTTACGAAAAATGCGACTTTTGTGATTTTTCAGACACAAAAATTCATGGAATTTGTGGCAGGGTTTTCCTTCATCTGAGAAGAAAATGGTTGTGATCTTTGGCTTTTTGAGCTCAAAGACCATGGGAATCAGTGCAGTAGGTTATAAATTTCACAAAAAATTCTATTCTGAACAGGTCCAGTGCCACCAATTTTTATACCTTCTTCACTTCCTCTGTTCCCTGTTTGCACACATATCCACCACCTGTTCCTCATCACGATGAGGAGAGGGACCGCCACGCCTTCTTTAGAGCATCCCAGACAGCGATGAATGAAAGAGACCCCTTCCACTTACTCGCACCTTCTCCCTCTCCCCCTTCCCCTTCCCTTCCCGTTCTCCTCCCTCATCTTTGCCCCGAACTGTGCGCTAAAGTTGACTTTCCTGTCTGCTTATTCTTCCTCCTTCCCCATCCCTCCCGGGCCGCACTCCATCAGTTTTTGTAATGAGAGTGTTTGTATACCTCAGGGCTTTTCATGCGCAAGCTGCATGTAGTGAGTGTGTGCATACCTCATGCTCTTGATGAACCATATTAATGCAGTGAGTGTGTGTGCATACGTCGGGGCTTTTCATGCTTCAGTTCTGGCGTACCGAGGTGGTCTGACGGGGAAGTCTGATGCATGAGTTAGTCAAAGTAACTGCCATTGTGAGGAGTGGCCCACTTAACTCTTTCACTACGACAACGTCATTTGTACTTTATTGGCACTAACTCCCGATGATTTTAAATTACTTACCGAAATGTACTGACGGGTAGATCATTATGCAAGGATATCGAGACTGGTGGTCAGTGTGAGGATGGACACATTAACCCCATTCTGTGAGAGAACGTCATTTGTATTATGCTCATGCTACCCCAGACGATTTTGTTTACATTAGCAAGATATGGTGATGGGAATGTCGTATGCCTGGAGTGGTGAGACTGTGTGACCTTGTCAGCATGATGCCCGTTTACTGAAGGTGATGATCAGATAATAAACTTTATGCATATTTCTGCTTGTGTGTGTGTGTGTGTGTGTGTGTGTGTGTGTGTGTGTGTGTGTGTGTGTGTGTGTGTGTGTGTGTGTGTGTGTGTGTGCGTGCACTAGCATCTGTTCGTTATGAAACTATGATTCATTTGCATGAAAACAGCGAGGTGAAATAAGCAAAATATGCCACTGAGAAAGAGGTACTATAAAGCCTGCTAAGCACACGAGATTACGGCCGTTGATCCTAAGGCAAGACGAGCTGTGAGATATTAACGTGAGAACTTCCCGGCGTGTCCCTGCGTCCTGGATACTCAAGCTGGGGTTGGTGCTCCAGAAAATACACTGCATCTCACGCTTGGCCTCCTGCGTATGGAGTGAAATAGCGATGAGAGAGAGAGAGAGAGAGAGAGAGAGAGAGAGAGAGAGAGAGAGAGAGAGAGAGAGAGAGAGAGAGAGAGAGAGAGAGCATCTGAAAAATCTGGGCGGATTTTCATGATATGACATAAGATCATACTCTATTCGTAACAGATAGTTCTCTTAGCAGTAAGAGCAAGTCATGGAAATATTTTGCATTCTTCCGTCATTATCCTTGCTGCAACATTACTAATTTGCGACAAAGAATTAACTGTATTTTTGTGTTTCTAGGAAGAATAACGGAAATAGCAAGATCTGCTATTTCCCTTCCTTGTCCTTTTTCCTTACCATATATTTCTGAATCGGGACATTGATTTGACATTCGTTTCTTGAGGCCCAGCAGTTCTACCGTACGTGCCACATATCTTAACGTGTCACCACTTTGGCATTAATACCCACAGTCTTTGTTGAATGCATGCGAGGGCTGCTACAGTCATAATTTACGACAGGTAATTGGTCGTAAGTTTGTTTGTGCTGGTAGAACGAGGTGCATGGAATTATTCTCCACTTTCCTTTCCCTTGTCCATCCTGCAACAACAAGTCTGATTTCCGACAATCATCGTAATTTTGAATTTGCAGGAAAAACAGGAGACGTACGATCACTCACCCCAGTCTTAAAAAAAAAAAAAAAAAAAAATCTAAGTTACATTATGGAGTTGATCAAAAGCCTGTTTTAGGAAGAACAAGACGCCTGAAGAAGATGATTTCCTCTTTTCTTGTGCTTTTTAGACCAACACCCATTCCCCCACTAGAATCTTCAGATGGTAACATTACAAATGACCCGCGTGGTAAAACGAATATCATTGTCAGTACTTTTGCCAGAAATTCTACGTTAGTCAGCCAGAACGTCCCAGTACTAGAACTTGACTCTCCCCAAAGTCCTCCACTTAAAATACAGACTAGATACGTAAAATCCATCCTAGACAATTTTCCAACCAACAGAGCTCGAGGGCCAGATGGAATTCCTCCAGATGTTTTTAAAAAGTGCTCCCCAGAACTTGCTTCTGTTCTAGCCAAATTATTCAGACTATGCATATGTACTTCTTTATTCCCTAATTCTTGGAAAGAAGCCAATATCCACCCTGATCCGAAGAAAGAAATTTCCTCTGACCCCTCTGATTACAAACCAATAGTTATCACATCTCTTGGTAAAGCATTTGAAATCGTAATAAATAAACACTTAGTTAAGTATCTTGAATCCAATAACTGAATTAGTGACTGTGTGGTTGTGCCACGAAAGATCCACCATTGATATACTTAATATCCTGACTCACACCATCCATCACTCAACTGACCAACATGGAGAAACTCATGCAGCAGCCCGTGATATTTCTAAAGCTTTTGACAGTGTGGTACCGTTCCCTGCCATCCAAACTCCCCTGCCATGGACTAACGTCTTTTGTTCCTCTGATTTCCTCATATCTCAGCGACACAAAGATAAAAGTAGATGATGAATATTCCAATTTCCACTCAGTTAATGCCAGCGTGCCACAAGGATCAATTTTGGCCCCAGCCCTATTCCTAATTCATATTAATGATCTTTTAGCTGTCACCCATAATCCTGACCATTCTTATGCAGATGACTCAACACTGCACAGTTCATTCACACTTAAACACCCATTCACATAGTCTAATATCTCTAACTCACAACTCAGCACAGCCATGTCCATAAATCAAGACTGATCTAGGATCACTGAATGGGGACAAAAAAAAAAAAAAAAAAATTGTCTAATTTAATACTAGTAAAACCAAATATATTTAGTAATAGACAGATATTGCCAGATTCCTATACTACGTTCAGTGCTACTAATATTCCTATCTCCAAAAGTATTGCAATTCTCCGTGTTTCACTTAACAATGCCCACAGCTGAGCCTATCATGTCAGATCCCCTGCTAAAGCCACCTCAAAGAAACTTAGATCATTGAACAGAATTCGTAGCTTCTTCTCTGACGAGCAGTTGGCTGTAGTTTAAAAGCCATGTGCGCTTTCAGCTGGAATATTGCTCCCCTTGCGGAGTGGATGTGGAGAGGTTGTACTAAAACAACTAGACATAATTCACAACAAAGCTGTTAGAATTATTAATAACGTGTTATAACAAATAAACTACCTCCTTTACGGGTAAGAAGGAATGTTGCCTCCCTTGCATTGTTTTACATATACAGGTACATTTATGACACATCCTTAGACGAAGTTGCATCCATTGTGCCACCTCTCCATGTTTTCCCCTGTGCTACACGGGCATCTGGCAGCGCTGATGACTGGAACGTCACACTGCCATATTGCAGAACTTTCGCCTGTCAGAAATCTTTTATTCCCCGAAGTGCATCTCTCTGGAACTCGCTTCGCCAGAGTTGTTTCCTAAACTTCAACCTACAGCTGTTCAAGTCCAAGTGTTACAGATTTTTAAAGAATGGAGGACGCCAATAATCTAGTGTATGGATTTTATTTTTTTTTAATTATTTGTTTGTCCTTCTCGCGTTCTGTTATTTAAGAAAAAAAAAATAGTTACCGCAAGGAACTGATTATGTTTGTATTTTGCATGAAGAACGGGAAATTGAACGACTGTTTACTTAGTTACGATTGGGAATTTACAGAAAGCTTGTTTGGCAAGAAGCACAAGATTATGTATTCGACTTTCAGTGTCCATCCTGAAGCAACATTCATAAGATACTAGAGGGAACTGATGGTAAGTGTGTTTGTGACTCTGAGCCGTGTTGTGTTAGTAAGGTGCGTGGTGAGATAAGCCGCAGGTACCATTCATTATTAAGGTAAACACTCTTGCTCTTGACCTGCCTTGCCTCACTGTCCTTGTCTGTTGCCCGTTCCTTCTTGCTATCTCCCTTCCTGCTGCCTGTCTCTGCTGTCCCTCGATACCTTTCCCTTCATGCTGTTTGTCTCTTCTTGCTGTCACCCTTCCTGCTGTGTGGCCCTGCTGTCTTTTTTTACCTCTACCTTCGTCCTGTTCGTCCTGTCTTTCCCTATCTCATCCTTCCTGCTGTCTTTCCCCTCCTGCTATCTATCCCATCAGATTGCCTGTCCTTACTTATTCATTTCCTGCTGCCTGTCACTACTATCTCTCCATTCTGCCTTCCTGCTGTCTGTCCTTTCCTTCTGTCTGTCCATACTGTGTGTCTCCTCCTATTGTCCTACTTTTTATGCCGACTTCTCTCCTTGTCTCATTTCCATCTTCACTTCCTTAGCGTTTCATTTCCTCCTCATTGATCTTCTTCATCTCTTCCCCTCATTCCAGCACTCCCCAACTTCTCTCACACAGGTATTAACTTTTTCGCTGTTCTCTCCTCATTACACCTCTTTCGTTCTCCACTGCCTCATTCTCCTCCTCCTCATTCTTTTCCACATTCTTCTCCACTTCGTAAAGTGTTTATCCTTCTTCGTTTTTGGTTTTCCTTTTGCCCTCTTCCCTTTTTTATTCTTCGTCTTTCCCTTATTCTGCTTCCTTTTTCTTCTCTTTCACTTTCATCTGTATGCTTGTTGTCTCTTAGTTATTCTCTGCTTATCTGCTCCTGTTCCTAAGTTTTCTTTTTTTCCGTTTTTCTCTTCAATATTCTTTCTCTTTCTCATTTTTATCTATTCATTTTCTCATCTCCCTTTATCCATCATGCCCCTTTCATTTTTGCATGCGTCTCAAGACGCCAAGGATATGAGAGCAACGCAAGTTTATCATTTTTGAAGAAAACTTGGAAAATACTCTTTCACTGTACTCAAACAATTAATACTACACCACACACTCAGGTGCGTCAGTACTGAGGAAGGTTGTAACTGAGGTAGATATTAAGCTTTTATTTCAAGGACTAATCCAAGTTACAGGGAATCGTATGATTTTTACATAAATAAAATACCTCATTGTGTCAACTGCACTTAAATGGACGTAAACTCGGTGGTCTACAGTCTGAAGCTCCCCTTTTCCTGCAGACCACCGCATGTCCTTTCAGAGGACAGGGAGAGTACTGAGGGACGATTGTATCACCAGACAGCTCCCTTGCCATCATGTTAAGGCGTCCCTCTCCAACATCGTTAACAAAACTAAATTGATTATAACAGGTGTCACAAATCATCACCACAGGACACAAACTGTATTGCATTGATCTAATCCCTTTCCTGCCATCCCTTCATCTTTTGCGCTTGCTACTTTTATCACCCAATCCTGTACACACCTTTTCATCTTTTGCATTTCCTGGCCTCACCTTCATTTCATCATCTTCCTATCTCCATTTGCGGTGCCATCTATCTGACTCATTTCCATATCGTCCCTACTCAGTATCCCATTATCTTCCTCCACCCCTACCTTCGTCCCCTCCCCCTCCCTACCTTCCTTCCCCATCCCCAGCCATCCTTCCCCATGTCACTCCCTCGCTGACCCGCCGCCTGTCCCATCGCGCCCTGCCCTGTCTTCACGAAGGTCAAACAACCTGGGAGTCTCTGTTGTTAGACAATGCCCTTTGTGTTGCTGCAAGAAATGGTGACCCGCCTCGTCACACTAGACACTAATGGACACCACACGGGGACGGACCATTGCTGCCCTTGTCTGCGCCTTCTCGCTGCCACCGTTACTTGTTTCTTTTTAATATGTGTCCCTGGGCATATACTACACAGATAGTGTAAAAGGCCCAACAGTTGTACTATACACAAAAGAAGACCTGCATACCTTTACATGTTACCACTTCAACAGCGATGCCCTCCCATCCAGACTAAATACATGCTGGGGCTGATTCATTTAAATCTGATGTGATTATATTATTAACATTTCTTTAATACAAAATCGTCTAATCTTAACCCTTAAACAATTTCTAATGCATCAGTAGCAAAGTGTCACTCGGAGAAATGGAGATACAGACATTGCACAAGACAGAGTGAGAAGGTGAGAGACTGGCAGACCGATAGATTGATCGACAGTGAGAGGTAAATTTATTGGTTTGTTCATCTTATTTCATTTTTTTTTTTTTATACCATTTTCAAGTTGCCCTTTTCCTCCTGCTTTTGACTGGATGTTTAATCAGTTTAACTGGGTGTTTTGCTTTTTTTTTTTTTTTTTTCCAATTAAGGAAAAGAGGAATAGGGCGAGAAAGGCTGTGCATGATGCTAAAGTGGCAGCAGATGAGAGGTGGGGTAGGCAGCTGACAGAGAATTTTCAACAGAATAAGAAAATGTTTTGGAAGGAGGTGAAAAGGGTGCGAAAGGGAGAGTCTGGGAAGGAAGAACGAGTAAAAGCAGAGGATGGAAGGATGTTAATTGAGATGGATGCAGTAAGGAAGAGATGGGCAGAGTATTTTGAAAGATTGTTAAATGTAGAGGAGGAAAGGGTGGCTGAGATTGTGGCGGATGGAAGGGTGCAAGGAATAAATGTGTTGGGAAAGTTGAATGATTCTTTGATCACGAAGGAGGAAGTGGAGAAGGCAGGAAAGAAGATGAATACAGGGAAAGCTACAGGTATGGATGGGTGTGAAGTGGAATGCCTGAAGGGTGGTGGAGTGACTATTGTAAACTGGTTAGTAAGATTGTTGAATGTGTGCTTTGTGAAAGGTATGGTGCCAGTTGACTGGGCAAGTGCTTGTGTGGTCCCGTTGTATAAAGGCAAGGGTGATAAGTATGAATGTACTAGCTTTAGGGGTATAAGTCTGTTGAGTGTTGTAGGTAAGGTGTATGGTAGAGTGTTAATTATGAGAGTTAGAGAGGGTACAGAGGGAGTGATTGGTGATGAGCAGTGTGGCTTTAGGAGAGGGAGGGGATGCGTGGATCAGGTGTTTACGGTGAGACAAGTGCGTGAAAAGTATTTAGCGAAAGGCAAGGATGTGTTTTGGGCATTTATGGATTTAGAGAAAGCGTATGATAGAATTGATAGGGAGGCTTTGTGGACTGTTTTAAGATTGTATGGACTTGATGGTAGGTTACTAAAAGGGGTGAAAAGTTTTTATGTAAATAGTAGAGCGTGTGTAAGAGTGGGAAATGCTGTGAGTGATTGGTTTCCTGCGAGAGTGGGGCTGTGACAGGGATGTGTGATGTCGCCTTGGTTGTTTAATATTTACATGGATGGTGTTGTAAGGGAGGTGAATGCAAGAGTTTTAGGTGGAGGTCTGAGTCTGATGAATGTTGATGGTGGAAAGTGGAATCTGAAGCAGGTGGTGTTTGCAGATGATACTGCACTGGTGGCTGATTCAGAGGAGAGATTGAGACAGTTGGTAGAAGAGTTTGGAACGGTGTGTGAAAGGAGGAAATTGAAAGTAAATGAGAATAAGAGTAAAGTGATGAAGTGTACGAGGTTGGTAGATGGAAGGGGGATGAATATAGTTTTGAATGGCGAGTTGCTTGAGGAGGTAGGGTGTTTTAAATATCTAGGGTCACATGTTGCTGTGTATGGAAGAATAGATGCAGAAGTGAAGTTTAGAATAAATGAAGTAGGAAAGGTGCTGGGAGGAATGAAAAATGTGTTTAGATGTCGTTCGCTTAGAATGGATGTAAAGAGAAGGCTGTATGAGGGTGTTGTGGTACCGACTGCATTATATGGGGCTGAAACATGGAATATGGGTGTAGCAGAGAGGAAAAGATTGAATGTAATGGAGATGAGGTGTCTGAGGAGTATGTGTGGAGTGATGTGTATGGATCGAGTGCGGAATGATGAAGTGCGAAGGAGAACTGGAGTTGTTCGGGAGATGGCTGGTAGAGTTGAGCAGAGGGTGTTGCGATGGTTTGGGCATATGGAGAGAATGGATAATGAGCGATTGGTGAAAAAGACAACTAGATCTGATGTGAGAGGTGTAAGGCTGAGAGGAAGACCACGAATAGGATGGATGGACAGTGTGAAGAGAGCGCTGGATGCGAGAGGGATGTCTGTTGAGCAAGGAAGAGTGGCTGTGCGTGACAGAAATAAATGGAGAGAAATTGTGAATGAAAAAGTGATGACGCAGCCCTGAGGGGATATTCTCCCTCATTTGGTCTGATCAGCTATTTCAGGTCAGGTGCGGGTAAGGGGATGAGTTTGTTATGATGTGGCAGGGGTAAACCAGCTCTGCTGTCGGGCCCTGCTGCGGATGTCACTGATTGCATTGCGCAGTTGACCCTTGTGTGGTGTGGTGCGGTGAAGATCTGTCTATTCTCCCCTTTGGGGCTAAGATGCGAATGAATGTGTTTGAATGGATGAGTAAATGGGGAGTGTGTCATCCTGTCTCGGCTACCTCCCTTTCCTTGGGGGAAGCAGCCTAGGTATACTGTACTCTAGTTCCTTATTCCTGTTTTATGAATCCTTCTTGCACCTTGCATGTAGCAGAAAACAGGGCAATGATGATGATGATGATGATGATGATGATGATGATGATATACCCCAGAATGCCATTAGGCTTTTCGTTGTCTGCACTTCCTGTGTGCTCGTACGTAACACTTAGCAGCAGTTGTTACGGTGAGAGTGGTGTGATGTTGCGTCATGGTAGCAATCCAAGCCGCATTCCTTCACTGTTACTGATTGCTCCTATACCAGTACGGACTCCTTTTCCTCCTCCGCCTCCATTTCCCCCAGAGCTTCTATTGTCTCACACCTAACTTATTAAACCTATCCTCCTCGCACCAGCTCCCTGCCTGTTGCATGTCCTCCATCCTATTTATATCGGTGTTGCCTCCACCGGTGTTGCTGCCAGTGACATTGTCCCAACAGAACCAAACCCCACCTTAAAACCCCTCTGCCTTGATACCCAGGCAACAGCTGGGATTTTGTTGCTGGATCTGCAATCATTTACTCCCATTCAGCCGTAGGATTTTACACATCCTCACCAAGTTGTGGCGATTGTTTGTCAGAATAACTCTTAGGTACTTTAAAACCGAGGACGTCATTTTTGTTATACTTGTGGTATCTGAATGCATGTATATTCACATTAGGAGAAATCTGTCAAAGTAAAATGATAAGGTACAGTCTTTATTAGCCCTTCCACAAGTATAGATCCTTCTTCAATTGAATACAATTGTGAAAATAAATATATTTATGTATGTATGTGCGTATATGTGCACATTTACACATATATACCGTTTATCCTATATCCGTAAGAGTTTAACATTTCCTAAAGGCGTATGTGTGTAGCGGTATTGTAATACTTTTGAGGGAAAGGTGAGGGACAAAGACTGATACCCACCTTTGCAAATGTTCGTTATTGGGAAGGGTCAACAGTTTCTACCTGATGGGACCTTATTGGTAATGAATGAGGCAAAACATGCTTAATAGCGAGGTGAGTGTGTATGTGTGTGTGTGTGTGTGTGTGTGTGTGTGTGTGTGTGTGTGAGAGAGAGAGAGAGAGAGAGAGAGAGAGAGAGAGAGAGAGAGAGGCTATTTAGGGATATTAATGCATATGGTTAGGCAACTATCCGGCTTTCCCCTTCCCTCCTGCTCACCCCTGCATGCTGTCCGTCTTGACAGCGTCAGTGAAGAGGATCAGATTTTGTTGAGCAGTGGCTCGTGGGGTTTTGGCTTGGAAACCTACCTCACTGAACATCAGAGCATTTAACAGACTTATAAAAGCACCTACAGTTTCTGCATTGGCGGCTGTTTCCTGGTGGCTTATTCTTGTGCTCCACTAAGCGAGTATTGAATATTTATTTTACCCTGTACTAGTATACTACCAGTGAATCAAAATCCTTTACTTTTAGTCGCATTACCATTCTGTATTTCAAACAATTTTTCATAATCAATGTTAACTTTAACAAGAATCTTAATATTTGCATTAGATATCCTGTATGGTGTCACGTTATGGGAAGTATCCAGTTTCTTTAATCATACTCCGTAAGGCAAGTATCGCAGTGATGTGATTTTAGTCGCTGTTCGCTGCACACCTGCGTAAACTTATTTTCGTCTTTAATAATGCTTTGGGGGGAATAATGTTAACAGGATGATAAACGTGGTCTGAATATTGACGTATAAAGTTTTGAGATTATGTTAGGCGTTTTTTAATAAAAGTTCCTGGCGATGAAGCCGAGTGTCTTGTTAGCCTAGTAACTATCTGCTCGCTGCTGTAGACCAGAAAGAGTGTTGTAAATTATCTGACACAAACTCCTACATCCCTTTCATCCTAAACTTTACTTTTATCATTGGCAAATCAAAAAATTGGTAAAGATACTTGGTTTGGAATGGCACTGGGTGAGGGAGGTGCGGCATGGTATGGTATGGTTTGGTATGGTATGGGGTGATAGAGGGGTGGTATCGGTATGATATGGTATAGGATGGGGTAAGGATGATATGGAATGGTATGGGGTGAAGGAAGGCCAGTTTGGTATGGTATGGTATGGTATGGGATGGACAGGGGTGGT